>NC_054056.1:48216961-48264461 GCF_017639655.2 Falco naumanni
TCCAAATTCAGGTAACAATCATGAATTCACAAATTCCAGATTTCAGCACAGACTCACACCATCTATTTTTAACAGCCCAAAGTTCAGCAGCTAGTTCAAATTAGATGCCTATAATCCCTCTTTAGTCAACAGGAGTGAGATAGGGACAGTAATACTGGTTCCTGCTGGTAATGCTTATCACTTTCCATTAGCTACAGAGGAAGGCTACTTGACTAGCTTAAAATGGATGCTTTACCTTTCAACAACTAGAATTAGATGACAAAGTCACGATGCAAAGTTCATGAGTCTCTGGCATTCTTTCTATGTACATTTATTTTAGTATATTTGGGGCTGAAATTTTTCCTTAGAAAAGATGTTACTGCTTCCCTTTCAGAAAAAACTAGCTGATACTGAGGAGGTCACCCAAACAATTCTCTCCCCACACTAGTAACACAGCAGATTTCTCTCCACTGAGCAGACACTGAAAATATGAAGTGTCATCCCAAACAGACATACAGTCAATCAAAAACTTGGCCAAGGCAAGGAATACTCACCCTCTGAAATAACTACACTTGCTGTCCCAAACTCAGTCATGCCCACTAGCATAATGTTTTCTATCCACATTTTGTCATATGTTAATCCCATACTCTCATCTGGGAAGACAATAAGGAACAATCTCTTAATCTGCTTTCAGGTTATCTAGGAAATATTCTCCATCTGTCTGAACCTTTTTCAGGGCAATTTCAAGCAAGTAAGTTTACAGTCTGTGTCTTGATAGGGCAAGAAGTGACAACACAGCCATCTGAGAGGCAGTAAACAAAAGCTGAGGACCAGTAACTTCTGAAATCTCTCCTTGCTGAAACTGGGTGCTCCCAACCGAGTTGAGGCAGGGGAGAATCAAACAGGTTTACGTAAACTGCCTTCACCAATGCTTTCCTCTCTTTGACTGTAATCAGGAATGCACTAGAAGCTCTCACAGCTGGCTGCAGCAGAGCCAGGAGGTGGGCGTAAAATCCCATATTCTTGTATTAGTTCTAAAAAGCATTAAGGTACATGCTTAATCTCCACTTCAGACTCCTAATCTATTCCCTTCATCCTAAATCAGCAGTCTTACTCTATAATATATCTGAATTCAGGGCACATTGAAATGCAAGCAATGGCTTGAGACCATTTAAAAATGACAGTAGAGACATCTTATCAAAACCTCACTGGAAAAAAAACATTATCTGTCAAAGAAGGATGGTTTCGTAAACAAATAAAAGACAAAAACACCACAGTATAACGATTAGAACAAGACTTCCCAAAACCCCAGCAGCATCTATCCCAGCAGATGGTGGCCATGTCAACATCACCAATCTGGGCAATGCAGTAGGAGCAGACTGCAGAGTGAAAGAGTTTCTGCTGACGACCTGACCTTCATACCACATTTATTTTAGGGAGTTATTTTGTTTTAGCTTTAGTCTGGCCCCAAGGATCCAACAGCTATCAGTGGCATGAACACAGAGGGACACTCCTTCCCTTTTCTTTAGTTTCATTTTGAAGGGAAAAAAGTTTTAAAGGAAACATATTGACATCATTTCACAGTGTGCACCTCTCCTAATTGTACACATTTCCTTCCAAATTCATGATGAATCATGAAATGCAGATATATATGTATTCAGTCCCTCATCTCTATGGTCACAAGTTTCAGATGTGAGGAAAAGAAGGAAAATGTGCCCAATATGCAGGTTGCAACAACAAAAAAAACAAACAAACACCCTTATGTATTTAGAAATACTTCTACAAATAATCATTTTATTTTTATAGAAACTATACAGGTAATACTATTCCTTAATCACATTTGCCACTCATCCACTAAGTATACAAAGCAAATATTAATATAACTGAAAATTATAATATAAATGATCTTTAATCAAAACAAACTTTCCCACAAGTGCATATTTTTTTTATTTTCTATTTTTACAAAAATTGCTGTGGGTCAATTAGTAACTAGTAACAATAATACATGCTTTAGGTGACAAGCCACAGATATAAGAGTAAAAAGGGAAATTTAAAAAAAACCAACAACAACAACCTTTCTTAATCTTAAAATCTTTCTGAATCTTCCTAATTGTTTGAATCATCACCTGGGTATCACTGTATCAGCCTCAGCTCTCTCTCCTGAAAGCCCTGGTTGCACTTTCATCTCCTCCCAGTCTGACTGTAACTTAATTGCAAGAAATACACAGCAGCAGCCAACTTCCAAGATGATCAGACTAAGTTATTGTGCAACGTCACATGAAAGAGCTGTGACAAATGGTAGAAGGGGAAATAGCGGAGCTGAGCTCTGGGGTCTGACATTCACCTGTTCTGCAGGCTTCACATTGTTTCTGTACTCACCTTGCATCTTCTAAGACAAATGAAGTATGAATCCTCCAAGCAACCTCATTCACCGCATAATTCTAATTCGCTTAGAAGACATCACCCATGCTGTGCAGTGAGAGGCACTTACCTTTTTTTGGAATAAGTAAAAGAATACGATTACTTGACAGTATCACAATACACCTATCCAGGAGATTAACGTTAGATAACCATAACACTGAATTTTCTAACTTTTGAGTACTTGACAATCATCACACTAAGAAAAAAAAAGAAAAAAGCCTTAAGTGGAAAGATCAATTACAATTTCTCTGTGTAGCTGTAATAACCCTGCTTCTCATGAATCAGCATGAGCAATTTTAACCCTGAATTTTCAGAGCTGTCAGATGTGACTTTAACATCGTTTATTACTGCTGTCCTGCCACAGTTCTGCCACTGCACCAATAGTTCTCCCACTCTTTCCAGAAGTTATGGTAATGAATTACAATATGCATGGTGTCAGAAGTGGGGCAGGAGAACATCTGGAATTTTGGAGATGAAAAAGAAAGGAAAAAAAAAGGTTAAATCTTCTACCTGTGGCACAAATCCTTGCTATCCTTGTAAGCATGGCACACCATGAAGACAATAATGCAGCTCTTGATGGATGTAGGTGAGGAATGAGTTGGTGACCTGGAGCTGGACTAGCCTGTTGGCGGCAGTCGTAAGAACCTCTGCTGGCCCTGGGCTTGAGGAAGCATGCCACCCACCTATCCCATGGCCTGCACAGGCAGAAGAAGCACATCAAGCACAACCTCCAATTCACATTGGGACTGTCCTACCAGCTGGAGACAGCTACTATTATGTGACAGCAGCATCTCTGTCCTGAAGGCAACTGGTCATTTGTTGGTCTCCAGAGGTATGGATCCACCATCAGGGAAAGCCAATTGTTTCTTTCTTTCTTGGAGATGAGATTAAAAACTTCCTTGTGTAGTCCAACAAGAAGGTATAAAGTCCAGTGAGCCTTAATAATAGATTTGATGTGAGGATGCCAGGGAAAGCTCTTAGCAAAGTAGCATCTTCATCTTCTGTCCCTGTGTTACGTCCACTCCAAGGGGTGAAGGTAAAGAATTTCAGCAAAGTTTGGCTGGATGCTGAGTGCTGCAGTGAATGAGAAGCCTGCCAAGTGTGTGAGACTTCTCAGAGACCGACACTTGGCAGGTGTTTTCAAACTGTACTCCCTAGACTATCTGTGTGGAGTAACCGCAGGTGGTCCAGGGAGTTGTTTTCACTCTCCCAGTGCACAGCTGAAACAAGGAGGCGGTCCTGCTTCCTAAGAAAGTTTTAATTGTCAGTCTTCAAGCACAGTTCCTTTGTATTCCTGCCAGAACTCTCATGTATGCCTGTGCTTGCTTGGGTTGCTGCATAGGAAATGAAGGCTGTTAATGAGTCTCTTCTTTTGTCAGGTGTTTGTTTGCTATACTTTCAAGTGTGATCAAATTTACCAATGACAGAGAAATGGGAGGTTTGTAAGCATGCTGCACAGTGACCTGAAGGGAGTAAAGTGTTGGAGGCTACAGACGGGGGGGGGGGGGGGGGGGGGGGGGCGCAGAAATATGGTGCTGCGGGAAAACAAAAATCCAAACTTTAGGAGAGAAAACAGAGGGCTTGTGTGCACAATAGGATACAAAAACAAGCAGCTGTAAGCACTGTAGTAATATTATATTGACATGTTGTTATTTGCTTATTTTTAATCTCTTTTGTTTAGCCAAACCTATATACTTCAAAAGAGGACAGAAATCAGGCATCCCATAGTCAAGTAGTTTCCACAATACTTCCATTTGAAGAGGTGGAAACACCACAACAAAGTTTCAGAATCAAGTTCTAGCTACTGTCTCAACAAAAGCACAAGAAGTATGGTGGCATAATTAGATGCTTTTATCTGAAATTAAATCCATATCATTGTTGTGCTGCAAATAATATGCTGCTATTTTCCTTTTGTGGATCAAAACATCCAAGTCCCAAATCTACTGCAACAGCCTCCTTCCTGGTGAGTTTCCAGGACTTTGTAGAGTTGCTGCTGAGTTTCAGGTTTAGCCGATTTCAGCTTTCACTCTGCTATACAACACTTGCTTTCACCTGCAGCCGGAAACCAGAGGTGAGAATATATCTTCCTGTCCCACATTTTTTTGGCTTCATAAGAGCAGCACACGCTAAAAAAATACACCAAGTCCTGCCATCTTTCCCTTACAACACATTCACAGTTCTTTTCTTTAGTCCCTTTGCAGGGTACCTTCCAAACTGCCCCCATCCTTTCCAGTTCTGGTTTTATCAGATTCAGTGCTTTTTTAGTCATATCTGTGCTCAAGAATTTTTAATGTTTGACAGGAGTTAAAGGATATTTCCTGATAAATCATCAGACAAATTTAGCTTAAGGCTTTCTAGAATAATTTACATCTAGATTCTGACTATCCTTGGGATGTTTTAGCACCAAAATTGAATGTATGCTGGTCCAAGATGTAAAATGCAACAAATTTCATCCAGAATCTGTTAACACATACTATAAAAAAGCACATTCTTTTTAATAAATTGTTTCTCTTTTCTGCCACTGATCCTACCTTCTTTTCATCCAAACATCTGGAAGACCTCATAGCTGCAAGGGTGGTGATCCCACTTTAATCTTTCTGGATTTCTACACTGGGGGAGAGAGCAGTTTCACCTTCGAGGTCAGCTACCAAAGGGATATACTTAAGGACGGCAGGCACACAACCTGGGTGTTCCAGTGTACAACTTTAAGGTCCTTGGCTGCGTGCCGTTCAGAAATCCAGAATTCAGTGTTTAAAAGTCCTCGATGTAAAATGGGGGTTGAGGAGAGTTAGTTTTTGTGGGAAAGCAATACTTAAAAACATACAGAAAAGTCATCTAGATGCGGCTGCTGAACACAAGGCAGGAGTTGACTAACATAGTCATTAGGATATGGAGAGAAGTCTGTGTAGTTCTGCCCTCAGTGTTAATTGTGTGGGCTACCTGAAGTCCTGTTTGGCAGCAGCGTGGGGTACAGGCTCATCCAGGGAACGGCGATCACTGAGGAGGCTTTCTCATAGAATTGTTATTTAGACTTGAGTATTTTCAAGTCACATAAAAGTCACATAGACCTCCCTAACTCATTTGGCCCCATCCAAATCCTACACTAGTTAGGCATTTCTCTATTAAGCCACCAAACTCTTACTGCCAAAAGAGCTTTCTCTATTACCTCAGCTAATTCCTTTTCTGTTGCCTGGGTAGCTCTTATTACTCTGTTTCCCTGCTGCTTTAACTCTAGCAGTTGACTGAACTACGCAGATCAGAAGTGGTGGGTCTCATGTATTGTTACTTTTTTTAAAACATGAGTATAGTGTACAAAACTGCAGCTCAAGAACAGCAATAGAATTAACTTCAGTTCTACAAATTTCTACATGGGACTTAACAGTAACAAAGAAAATTAATACTGGGAGCAATTATGCAAGTCGTTCACAATTCATCTTTGTATGCTTTGCTAACAAAAAAACAACCAACCAACCCAAACCCCCCAATAATTTCCATCCCATCTCAGTGGAAACAACAAAGTCTCCCCAAAAATGTAGTTGCCAATCTATTGTCAGTCAATGTGCCAATGGTAATATTCCATTTCTTAATCCTCCTATCATCCAAGACCATGAGGTACTGAAGCAAACCTGGCACAACATAAAATGGACTTCGACACCTAATTTTTGCATAGTCCAAAATTTTGTTTTACATATTAATGGATAACTGCCAAACTGCAGGCAGCCAGCTTCATTGACTCAATAACCTGCTGGAAAAATATCCCCCATGTGGATGACCATCTGCACCCACACAGCTGAGGCGTTAAATTATTTCATCACTGTCCCTGTCAAAATTTTAACTTCTTGACCTTCACAAAGAAATCCTGTGCCGTCCCACCTAAAATCAGCCATCGTTTTTTTCCAAATGCTACAGCTGAAGCACTGTGATAGCTAAAAGCATCTCATTAGACTGACAAATTTTCCTGCTTGCCCAGTATTTGCACTCCAAGTAGGTAGGGGAAGAAGAGGAGGGAAATCATTCAGAAAGATAACTAAGGCTTCTTTGCTCCATCCAGGGACTGACTGCAAAGAAAGTTTCCCACCTGCTGTTCTCCATGCCAACCACAGCTGACAGCATCACATTTGTTGGTTTACATTCATACACTACCATCACTTATTCTGACTTACTTGACTATCTTTTCTCTCAAAGCATATATTTTATTCCCTCTCCTTGCTTGTTTTTGATTTTGGGGTGGTTTTTTCCTCTGCTTTTCCTGAATATCCTCTCCAAAACAGAGATTTGGTTCATTGCCCAAGGTCAGACAGGACATTACCTTGGGAATTACTTTTTGCTCTACACTTTCTCTAAAGCAACATATTCAAACTGGATCCCAATTTCACTTCCTGCACAGTTTTAAACTGTTGATCTTTCTTATACTATTCACAGCAAAATCTTCCACGATTTCACATCTTGCCTTTTTCAGTCCTCTCTTTTCTGATCTTAATGACTGCAAACATGTTCCTCAGCTTTAATATATTCAGTATGCTGCTATTCAGATTTTCTTGCTCATTATTAACTACATAAATGTCACCTTTTTCGTCCCTCTTCAGATTCTCCTTCACCTGCTTAACATATAAAGCCTTACATGAGCTTAAGGTTTGTCACATTAGTTCCATCCTCCCTATTTTCTACAACTTATATAAAGTTGGCCTCTGATTTTATTCTGCCAGTAACTGAAGCCTTCACAGACCTATCATCCTCCTCCTGAAATACTTTAGGGCTTTCTCCTGCATAACTTTCTCGCTTAGGTAACAAAGGAGACAGACAGCTTATTAAGTTATTTTCCTATTCTCCTCTAAAACTAGTTTTAAATCTAAATTTTTGGTCCTGGTGCCTAATAAATCTGATGATCATCATTGATGAATTCTACATCTTCTCTTCCATATTTCCTCACTTCAATCAAATCCTTTACTCCTGCCATTCTTTATCCAGCTTCTGACTCCAATTAGAAGGAAATTTAAAACAAAGCCTGCCAACCTTGGGTTATCATAGTCATTCCTTTGTGTGTTATCTCATCTGTATGTTTTGTTTATTTGGTGTCTCTTGGGGCATCAGTCCTCTGGAACATTTTTGTTTATGTATCTGCAGTACCACTTACCAGTAAAAACACTAATATTAAATTCTTCTATCATTGTAACACAGGTGAGAGATATCAGCTGGTTTACAGTGATCATCTTGGCTCCTATAGGCAATGGAGACAACAAACATCTCCAGAGGCACTTTTGTCGTTGATATCAGGTGGATAAAGTGAGGTGAAATTATCCTATATTTACATCAAGAGAGTTCACATCTGTACAGATGGACACATTATTTGTGTTATGACAAACTGAAACGGTAACAAGTTTTTATTTTATTCCATTACTCTACATTTTCATCCGCTTATGGCTATATAGGTTGTTGGAGTTTTTTCATTTTAAGGATTAAAATTCACAATACTTGGTCTCTGTACAACAGTGATTTCTTGACAAGTTTCAACTAAAGCAGATTTCTTTTGACCAGAAGTGAAAAAAATCTATTATTCCTATTGCAAAAAAAAAAAAAATCTTGCCATCATTTTTATTAGACCTGTAGCCAAAATAGAACTTGCATTTATCTTAAGCCACTGCTATCTACATTCAGATAAGGTTCTCTAATTAATAATTGTAATAATTTTGAAAATATTTATTAAAAAATACTTAAAAATTAGTACCTTTCCAAAACAGAAGTTCAATCTTAATAAATTTCATTATGAAATTATTAATCATTACAAGTGAGTGTCACATAACTGAGAAGCGCTTGTAAGAGCTCTCACAGACAGAAGCAGGAGCAGAAATCAGTTCCAGACTCCAGTTTTACAAGGTATTCTCTCGGAATGCATTGTTTCTGGGAAGGTATACTCAGTCTGACTTGTCTGGCATTTGAAAGTACAGCTAGAAGTACACATTTCAAACTGTACATGAACAGAAGCAACATTGTTAGACATTATGCTCTTGCAAGCAACAAACCCTCCCAAAATGAACTGAAATACCATGAAACTTTGACTCATCCAACAAGTAAGTAAAGCTTTGGGCAAGCCAATCCAGAACTGTGACAAGCCTGAAGACTAGTAGAAACATATACACAACCTCCACAACACCACATCTATTGCCTCAAAATTTATAGAAAAATTAAATACCTGCAGGAGCTCAGGCAGTTGTATTCAGTTCTGAAATCTTTGGAATGACCCAGCTGTGGACTCTGCTTGTGCATTTTAGCTTTCTCGCAAATTGCCTACAATGCCTATAGCCACATATGATACGCCATTATCATCAGTCTGAAGTTTGAATTGTTTCCTTGGCCATCTAAAGCAAATCATTGGTTTTGTTCCCCAATTACACTAAGTAGCATATTTCTAATTCTTCCCCAAACAAATTTAGTTTCACAATTAAACTAATTTTGTTTCGTGAGTAAATGTATCTTGGCTGTGAGCCTGAAATCCACTTTCCATGAACACTTGAAAGAATAAAACTTAACTTGCATGAATTTTCATAAAAAGGCTGTGTGGACAGATTGGAACATAAGCAAAGAGGAATTTTATGCAACCCTTTCAGAGATGTTTGGAAGAAGCATTTCTATTTGCCCTGCTTGATTGTTAATAAGTATTTCTCTCAGTGTATTTCTCAAGATTTTTTGTAGTTTTGCATTTATATTACTTAATACATAAACAACAGCTACAATAACAATGTATGTATTATGTATTGCATCAGCTACAATAGAGCATGAGCTATATATATTATGTGCAAAAAAGCATATTAAACATTTTGATTTACAAAGTCAAGTACTTACATTAGGAATCAGCAAATTTAAAGTGATGAAAATGAAGCTTTGTCTTACTTGGCTCCCTGAACATGCATTGAGTTTTTAATTCTGTGATCATATACAGTGCTCCCTCCACAAATGCATTATGGTCTGTGAGCAGGAATCTCAGGTTCAGCAGTGTTATTCTCATGACCTTACAAAAGCAGCATGCAATTCCACTGGTCATATAAGGATTTTGTATAGTAAATATGCCATGTTCCAAATAATAATCTGTAAACATTTTCTTTTTTAAAAAAGTCCTGCAGATTGAGAATTTTCCTTGTGCATTGTGGTATGTTTCAGATGACAGTTTCTACTCTTATTTGTCAATTGTAGCTCAGAACTGCAGGGTTGAGCATCTGCCACAAAAAAAGGCTAAGACCCATTATTTTGTTGCATGAAGAGGATATGACATGTTTATACAATAAAGTAGTTTCATTATGGGTTATAAATCACTTTATAGAGAACCAATTATTATTACTTTGCTATTGTAGTCAAAATCTGTAATAGCAACTGACAGGAGATAATATTATTATTAATTTTCCCTGTGCTGCAATAGACTGAACAAGATCAGGCTAGCAAATTTTCAAGCAACAGAGTCACACGTTTCAACAGCCATCCAGTACCTGGACCTGTCCTTACAGGCAAATGATTCAAAGACTCTGTATGCTGGCTATCTTCGTACAAAGGAATCTTTATGATCAGGGTATGCTGTTCACTCTGTAAAAAAATCTCTAACAGTATTCCTGACTCTCACAAAAATCTTTCCTGAGGCTTAGTGAAATTTCATAGCCACAACTTTTCAAAAAGGTTGTTGCTGACTTTTGTGGGGAAGAGCTGATTTTTAGTTTGTAGCACAAGCATGTGTTTGGGGATCCAGATATGGAAACAACCCAACATTACTTCTGAAAAATGTTAGTCTTACTTGATATTCCCACCTGCAAAATATAACAAAAGTGACTTCCAAATGTCTCACAATTATGATTTCTGCATCTACATGCAAATAACTCATAGATTTTAAAGTAAAAAGTATAAAGGAGATGACAGAGTTCATTAATTTATTTATTATGCACTGATCTTCTGGTTAAGATACATAGATCCTTAAAGTCTTACTAAAAAAAGCGGTTCTATAAGAACAAAAAAAATGAAAATATGCAATACATACATAAAAAACAATGCAGCACAGATATGACATGGAAAATTCAGGTTATACAGTGAAGTG
The DNA here is from genome assembly GCF_017639655.2 of Falco naumanni. Taxonomy (NCBI): domain Eukaryota; kingdom Metazoa; phylum Chordata; class Aves; order Falconiformes; family Falconidae; genus Falco; species Falco naumanni. The sequence continues at coordinate 48,227,436 of NC_054056.1, forward strand.
AAAAATGTTTGATTAGTTATTCTGTGGACAATACACAAAAAATAGTGCAAGAAGAGAGAACAAACATCTAACATTGAAAGTAAAGAATACTTAAGAATACTGTTAGGAAATAAGAGAATCCAGCTAATTACAGAAACTGCTTTGAGTAGGGTTTTGTTCACCTGCAGATAAGAACATCTGCACAAATCCACGTTCATGAACAGAAAAATGCTACCCAGATCATTCTTTTGCTTTTTTTTAATCTCCACCCCTTCTCACATGCAAGATCTACTACTCATTTGACTTCCAAATAGCGTAACCCTAGCTAAAGTTATCTACACAGCTTGCAATAGTTGCTAACACATACTAAACTACTACCAATATTCTTGTGTTATTCTCTTTGTAATGGTTATGATAGCATAAGATGGTGCAGTCACTATAATAATTACTACTCTTTTGTAAAATGAAGTAGTTAAAACATAAGCTTGCAGGTCACAGTGATACTTAATACATTGATAAGATTGTTTACCTACTTCTATACATTACCCAAGCATAAATAAAACAAGAGATATATCACTGAGATATATACATATATATAAAGAAAAGACTGAAAAGAGAATTAGCAGTGTGTATGTTCAGAGCCAGTAAACGGTAACATCATACACATGAGATATGATTTTAAGAGCAACCAATACTGCTTTTATCCTATAGGCTTAGAAGGCATCTCACCTACTAAAGCAAACACCTTTTGGAGTTGCTACTTCAGCAATGTGATCCTTTAAGTGACACGAGCTTGTGCCTAGAAGTCTAATGTAAAGCCAATAAAGTCAATGTGAGTTTTCCAGCTGTCTCTAAAGCAGCTTAAAATCACAACCATAAGTCACGACAGAGTTGATAGTCTAACAGAAAAGGAAATTTAAAAATAATACACTTGTTACAGTAGCACTGGAACATCAATGGGCCAGCCCACAGTACAGAGAAGGCAAATCCTATTAAACTTAGTGGATGAGTGAAGGCAGATCAGTTTACATTTCCTCCCTGAATCCAAATTATTCTTACAGTTGGAGAAAAATCACTGGCTGGTAATGGCCTAACAACCTCTAGTACCAACAGATATGACCTTCGGTGTAGTGATAAGAATATATAATTCTACGTCCCCTGAACTCATCTGAGTCTCCTGGAGAGTGCTGACGCAGTGGGAGCTTGGTGCCACTTTGAACAATAGAAAGCTTTAAAATTTAGAAGAGATTCAATATGTGCTGGGTCACACAACAATATTTATGGGACTTTGAGATGCATTTTGCATTACTGAGAAGGGAAATCTCACAAAAAGAAAACAGTTATTTCAAGGTTTAATGTGCATGACACGTTGGGAATAAAAATTATGTATTTGATTTCTTAATTTGTCCATGTTATTACCTATTCTGAAACTACTCCATGGATTAGAACACCATGAATAAATAAACTTTTTTCTTTGCTGGGGAGGAATAACTCTGTGACTCGAGTCAACAGCAGAATTTCCAGTTGACTTCAGAAGAACATGGGCTAGTATCCTGCATGGGTGCATTCATCACATTCCTGCAGGGTATCACAGGCCATCTTCTACATTGTCACCTGCCAGCAGATGACAGTTATATCAAATTCACAACCAAATACCTCATCAGAAAGCAGCATAGAGAGCAATTATCTTTTCTCATTTAGAAATAGTAATTCTTTAAATTGTACATATTTAGTTATTTCTAATTAAAATCAATTACAGTTTAAAGACATGCTCAGTGCTTCCCTAGGGAATGCAATCACAACTGCGATTTAGAGCCTAGATAGGAAACAGTAAGATGGAGAATGCCCCTTTCATTTTAAACAACCCCTCATATATAAATTATTTGCCCCCACAGAGCTATTAGAACAGCAGCTGAATATTTTTCTTTCCAGGCAAAGCAGCATGGCAGGAAGCAGACAAGGCAAAAATTTATTTCTGTTTTGTTAATAGCATCTTTATTTAAATTCTGAAATGCTATTACATTTCAAAAAAATACTTTTTTCTAATCTTAAAAAAACTAAAACGATCTCTTCAGAGTATATAAAATCCTCTAAGGCAGAGGGAAGCTGTGGGAAGCCATTCCCTCATGAGTTGCGGGTTAGGACTCAAAGATTCCTTGCACAGGGAATGCTGCAGCCCTCTGGTGCAATAATTAGATACAGGATGACACAGACACAGTGGCTGAAATCACGGCAGCTGCAAAGAGGCTGTGAAGATGATCTCTGCCTGCCCCTGGGCAGCTGGATGTTAGACATGTTGTGCAAGAGGCCTCATCGCTCCAGCTGTGCTGTGTTCACACAAACGTGGCTTCTGGAATGCATATCCATCCGGACTTTCCCATGCCTGGTCTTAGACATGGGATGAAAAGCCTTACAAAGTCCAGTGAATTACCATTTGGCTGTTACTTTGGAACTTCAATAATGAATGAATGAATGAATGAAAGGCAGCTCCCAAGTCCCAAAATAACATGGGACAGAATCTCTTTCAAAAGCAATCTTTCTAATTTCAACCCCAGCAACACTTCTTCTCAGCAATACAAACTGCCTGAAGGAAGAAGAGAATGACCAGCAGGTCACCTTTCCTTTTTCAAACCATCAGCCTGATACAAAACACTCCCCCTTGATTTCAGTCAGCTTTGGGAAAGATACCTGGTTAGGTAACTTGTGTAGCCAGATTTGCAGCACTTAATTCTTACTATCACCAATAAGTTTTACCTGTGTGAACAAGTTTAAGGACGTCAAGATCTGAGTCCTTGCTCACCCACTCAGATATATGAATGCAAACACACTCACAGGCCTGGATACTTCAAGTAGTATATTAATTCTCAAGAGAAGCAAGTTCCTATTGAGGGATTTATGTCGCCCTCCCTAGTGAGGGCAGTATAATCCATATAGCTCATTAGAAGCAAGTAAGCTCCCTTTAACAGCATTTTCTTCATTCTCAGTTGCACTGCTGGTTCCTGCGTGTGAGACAGTTGTTCCTCCAGCCTGTGTTCCCAGGCTGCTCATCTGCAGATGACATTAGCTCCAAGGGATACAGCACTCCAAAGAAAGCAGAGAACTGTAATTCCTAAAGAAATCCTCAGAAGCTTACCTGGCTGTTAATCAAATGGAGTAGGAGTTCTCTAGCACCATGTACTGGAAGAATTTCTGTCTCAATAACTTGGGGTTTGACATAAGCCCTAGAGAAAGATGCATGCTGTCTCCGGATGGAAATCCTTTGTGACACCACTAGACATGCTACAAAAACGTGCTGAATAACAACTAAATTCAGCTTAAGAGCAAAAGATAATTGGCATGATCATTTCCACAGACATGCTGAAAAAAAGACCGTTTGCTTCTATTCATGCTACTGTGTACAGCTTGGTTTTTGCATGAGAAATCAAGATAATACTTTAAGGATGCAATTACGGTAGCATTTCACATACAGTAACCTACATATAAAAAGCATTAGTATTATAGATTATGCCCAGCTCTGCTTTTACATGACAGTGATTATTTTCCCTGGGCTTCTTATTCGGGAATACTATTACATCTTTTGGTTTATACCCTTTTACCTTTCACCCAAGTATACATCTTTGAGGGATTATAACAAGAAGAGTTTTGCATAATAGTGTCCCATTCTCAATAACACTTAGCAGTTACACCTAATTAAGGGATCAATGGGACCAACACTTTATTCTTGCACTTACATAAAAACTAGGGGTCTGCAGACAGTAAAATAAATTTAAATTACTGTGTACAGTAAACCTTAGGTACATGTTATAAGCAGTACCACAAAAAAAAAAAAAAAAACCAAACCAAAAAAAAAAACTCAAGCAAGAACATAATACAAATTTTATTTACACAGTATTTTACTGCATATAAAGAAAAGGATAGGGGGAACAATACAAAGTCTGCTAAAGCACAGTGGACACTACCAAGTGTTTTATCAAGTCTAAGATTTTCAAAGTTAAAAGCTTCTGTCCAGATTGGGTGGCTTTCTGAGCTGGAGGTAAGCTGGGCTGGGGACAGCTCTGGTGATTCACATGTCACAGGAGTGGGGACATTTCAGGTGCTTTGATGCAAGTTCTGGAGCTCACAGGTGCATTTAGTGTAAAATTCTTGTCTGTAAGCTTCTCCATGGAAGTAGGACATGCAGCCTAATCACCATTATCAATAAGCCCTAATGGTAAATAATTCATTCACCTCACACAAAGCAAACACTGATAAGATACAGTAATTTATGACAGTGGTCTGGCTAGATGCTTCAGGTCAGCTGGCAGGTAAATTATTATAAATTCCAAAGAGGAATTAGGAACCTTTCCATTCCATTTAACCTATAAAGATGGTAATTAGAGTTATTAATATTACTTGCTTTTCAACTCAACCGACGCAGTCCCAAACATTGTTGCCAAGAGGAAGACCATGGAAGGACTTATATTGGAATCAGTAATATGACAAAAATAGCATTAGAAAGCAAAATAGCACACAAAAAGGATGAGTTTCAAAAATGCAATTCAAAACTTCTCAGACATGCTAACACTTTTTCTGGCAAGATATGCAATTAACTATAGAATTCACTTTCCAATACTGTGCAGATTAGTAAATTAAAACTCAAGCCAGAACTCAATAGTCCAGGAACACCAGGAGATGCCAGAAATAACATTTAGGATTTAGATGTCATTAATAGATGTCTACCACATCTTTAAAAAAAACAAACAAACAAACAAAAAAAACCCACAAACAACTCCAAAAGTAACTCCCTATAATTTAAACAGCTTAATATGATTTGAACTTTAGCCAACAAAAAGTTTTGACGCATTTCCACCCATCCAAATGGATAAATGATAAGGTGGAAATAAATCACTAAATCTGAATGAAACTTTGAATAATCAGTTACTATCTGCATAACTAATTGAATGAACAGAAGTGGGGGTTTCCCCATTTTCTACACAAAGCACATACGTGTTTTGGAGTGGTTGTTCGCAAAGCAGAATGTGGAAACCACAGCTGGCTGATGTAACCATGTTTAAATAGTCTTTGACTAGTGGGAGAACCATGTTAGAAAGTACAGCTTGAGCTTATATGAATTTAGGTGTGGGTAGTAAGGGTGCATAGAAGTCCATAAAGGGTTTGGAGAGTTAAAGGTGCAGTTAGCACAAAAATCTGGTCTGCTATCTGGGAGTTTGTGGAAGTATTAGGAACCTTAGTATTAGGTCAGGAAAAGACTATATCCAATCCATACTGTGGTTGCAACAATTATTTCAGCATTTTTAAATCATTTTATGTTTTGTATAGGCTTATTACACATTTTTATGGGGTGGTCTGTGGTGTGGGGTTTTTTTCCCTAGGATTTAATAGACAAAAGTTAGATCAGAAATTACTGAGTTGATTTTGTTCCATATCTTTTATTTTTTTTTTTGGAAACTTGTTTGTGAACACTCTGATTTCTGCATACCTTAAGTTTACAAAATAGCAACTTGTACTAAAATGGGATGCTCTTCATGTGAAATAAGAATACTAATCCTCAGCCTTGCTTCAAACAATGACAAGTCTGAAACAGATATCCTTCTCTCAGCTCCATTATGAAAGTAATAAACGTGCTCTTGCTCATAAACTTGAATAATATATCAAACAGAAAGGCCTTTAATTGTTTATTTTGCTAGCTGGAAAAGAGGCTGTGCAATTCTGAAAAAATAATATGCAAGAAATTATTTCAGCTGCCTTTTTTGTTTTCTGTTTCTTTCCTCTGCTTTATTATTATGCTTATACCAACTCTCTCTCCTCCAAAATTTTAGAGAAACATCTCCCCACTCTCCTCAGTGGAGTGAGACTTAAGCCTCACGCTTAAGTGAAACTACTTAGATGTTTAAGAGCAATAAGTAGTTGGGACAAAACCCAACTACTATGATAACATCTACTTAAAGCTTAATTGTGATGCCTTCTTTCACAAGCAGTAAAACAATCGTGAACAATCCCATTACAGTGATAAAAAAACTTAGAAAAAAAGTACAAAAATACACAAAATGTAATACCAAGGGGACAGAACTCCACCTACGCAGGACTCTCAAAATAAATAAAATAGAATCTAAAAACCTTCACACACTGGTAGATGGGAAAAATTAGCACCTCATTTGATAGCTGAAAACACAGCTGAAAAAACCTGGTGTATTTCTTCCATCTAGTTACAACAGTAGGAACAGTTCAGGTCCTAAGGGATATTCCCAATACAAAATCTGTAATTGAGGCTATAACAGAACTTTTATCTTTTGACTTCCATTTCCCCTAACAACAACTAACAGCCCTGTGTTTTACTGTAACAGTCTCAACTTTTTCTACACTTTGTTTTCAAGTTGGTTAACAGACATCAGAAAAAGAAAGATTTCAAAAGGATTACAAAATCCACTTTCAGTCTTTTACAAAGTGGTTCCTGAATTACCCTCAGTCAGGCAGCAATGGGCGTGAAATGTTTTCAGGGCATAGTACAGCTAATATTCCTAAACTATTCCTAAGAGAGGCAAAACCCAGGGGTCAAATTCTTTTGTAAGATGAAAGTGTGAAACTCTCACTGAAACATATGTGACTAGCCCAGATATATATAAATCTGTCTGAGGACAGAATCTGAAGATTTTCCAAGATGAAATTGTTGGCATAAGCACAAGTAAACCAATTCTTTAAATGGAGATCCTTTTTAGCACATCTTTTTTCTTTCCTCTGAAGTAAGATTCAGCATTAACGGACAGAACAAACTTAAGTAAACTAGAAATGCAATATGTTTCAATAGCTGTGTGACAGCAAAGAGGAGGGGTGAATATGCTTTGCACCACACTAAAAATATATTTTATTTAAAAAAAAAAAAAAAAGAAAAGTGTTCACCAGATCTATTTATTTTAACTGGAAGAACCAAGCCTTGTTTCTCAGCTCTTTCTCTTCTCACAGAGACCATGGCTGCTGAGTAAGAACACCTGATAAAATGCCCTAGAGAAGCTTTACAACTCAACTGGCACTTACACAGTAGATAAGTCTCACTGATATCAGAGTAATCTTTCCACAAGGATGAACAGCTCTTGAACGTTTTCTCCAGGGAACAGTATTAGACACAAACAGACTTTCTCCATCATCAGACATGATATTCAGTCCATATGTAACATACATTGTATAATGATACACAGTAGCTAATACACTGATTTTTATATGCTTTAACATTACAAAATAATACAAACTGATCATTTATAATGGTGTAAAAACATATGATGGAATGTGTCTTTACACTGTAGATCTAAGATGCCCACCTCTTCATCATAGTCAAACAGCTGAAACACTTTGATCTAATTTACAGAAGTTCTACATGACTGAATTATCAGGGGTTTTTTCATCTTTTTCATTCATTAGTTTGCAAGTGTACCAGAGAGAATTCCTCCAGCTGCACTACCCAGCACAACACAAGGCCTTTTCTCTGAATTGCCTACAACTCTGTCAAACTTTAATTTGAAAGGTTTTAGCCAAAAACAGTTTGTCCTGTTCCCAAATCAAGACTACTTCTTCACAGTGGTTATTGACCTTCATTCACACCACAGGCTCAGAAACTTGGGTATCTGGTCTGAACTAGTCATCTCTACTTCCTCAGTAATCAATGACTGCCAGTCCAGCACCTACAGAGGGTGATTTGTTGGGTCTTAAGTGTCTGCTTGGAATAGGATGAACCATCTGATCATTGAGTTGACATGAACTTAGACTAAATGCCTAGCTCTTAGATTGATACAGTCACATTGAATTAATCCTTTTCTCAGTGCTCAGCTCCACACATGATATTAGCAAAAGCAATCACATAATATATAAAGAGCAATTTCTTCCTTTGTGAGCATAACTGTGTTCATGAACAGTAATTAGTTACACTGCTTTACAGTATCTGTATGAAAAGAGTAAAAATGTTACCATCCTTTTACAGGTGAGGAAACTCAGGCAAAACCAGTCAAAATGATCCAATAAGCTTACTTGATTTTTTTTTTCTTCCTTTTCTTCCTTTCTTCCTTCCTTCCTTCCTTTCTTCCAGCTAGGCTTAGAACAGTCAGTTTTACTTCAGTTTCCAGAAGTAACAGTTCCACACTTCCACAAATCTGGCTTTAGAGTCCTGCATAGGCAACCACAGAGTATGAGAAAGCCAGGATTTTTGCTCAGCTGGAATGATTACATGTCTTTCCTCATATCGTATGAGTCTCTGGTAGAGTCAGGGACATTCACATTCTCTGGCTGTAAGGCTCTGCTTGCTTTCTTCTGCATCCCCTGACCTATTTACTGCAGTATGTCAGGCACGGATGCTACAGATAACAGGCACACAAACCTGGTTCACCCTCAGAGAAGATGTCTTCAGCAGTCAGTGAGGTGTGGGTCACACAGCGCTGCACTGTCTTGCCTCTCCTGTGTCTAACCTTGTCATTAAAGGCTGCAGCATAATAGTTACGGGAAAAGGACAAAAGTAGGAGCAAGTGCATATATTTAGACTCAGCAGTTTCAAGTATCTGTGTTTCTGACTTTACAATCTCCATGGTCTTTTCACACAGATTTTTAAGGACTGTATTAATGAAACATCTGCTGTTTGAACCTATATTATCATTAATACTTGGGACACCATTAGGATATGGACTTTTGGAATCCCAGCATAGACCTCTCCAACTGGGCTATCAGCAAAAGTGCTGGTGATAGTAGATTTAATATATTGATTATCCATGAAAAAAATTAATATGATGCACAGTTTAATCAGTGGGTTTCAAGCCTGTTCACTGAGCACAGCAGATGTGGAGGTTAGCACATCTGGTTTCCATGACAGGTTGTGAATAAGGAATATTCTAAAATTTTTTTTTCTATTAATTTCTCCCCAGAATCCTGTTTCTGCTCTTTCCATCTGCTAGACCTCTGCCTTCTGCCTCCACATCCTCAGCTGTAGTCTCTACTTCTGCTCATACCAAGGCCTCCTGTGTCCTTCCTTATCTCTCTTCCTTCTCCCCAATCCTGTGCTCTAAATAGTCCCTCCTCCTTGCACTCATGCCTTTCTACCCTGTCTTACAGCCAGAAGGGGAAGAACTGAAGGCAATGGCAAGACCAGCAAAACCATCTATGGAGTTACTCAATACCCAACAGACCACAGTCCTGGGCAACCTGCTCTAGCAAGCCCCTGCATGAGCAGGAGCTTAGACTAGGTGACCCGAAAAAGTCCCTTCCAACATAAACAACTTTCTGATTCTGTGATCCAACAGCAAAGCTCAGCAAGGGTGCCAGGCACCATTTATAATGCGTTTTAATAATGTAACATCATTGCAGACTGGGATATTTTTGCATGAAAATTTGAAATGAATCAGAGAAGTTTAAGTATATTTGGAGTATAGCATATTTCTGACTTCTTTAAAAGGTGAAAGAATCTACAGTTGTCTTGGATTTGATACATCTGAGGCTTTTAACTCTTAAGAAGCAGAATACAGATGAAAGTGAAAAGTAAATTGATACAAAAATTAAAAGCTATTAAACATTTTTGTTTAGTGAATCCAACAATTAAATATTTAACTGCCAGTCAGCAAACAAATACTGCCAACCAGACTGAAACAGACTATTTTAGTGCTGTAGAGTCTGAGATGAGTTGATTCAATGCCTGCCAACCTGAGATTAACTGTTTACCTATTAGGAAGCTGGCAATTAACTTTTGAAATTTCAATGAAACAGAGATGAACAAGTAAATAATGCAAATATGGAGGGAAAGTTTAGAGACAAGGATTTCCATGTAATACAAGTTGTTGGTGTTCTGACACACCAGCAAAACATGAGCAGCTCCCTGAAGTCAGTGGACTAACACTGATGTAAAACCAATAGGAAGCTCCAAACAGGACTATCACTTTAGAAATTTCTAGAACAAAATAAAGCAAAGGAAAAGAAATAGGACAAGTCAGAGAAGAACAGGTCTTGGAAAAAAGTCTGGAAGTCAGGTGTACAGACTATTTTTATTGACCTGTGTTCTGAAGGAGGAGAAGACAGCAAATATAACACCAATTTTTTAAAAATTACTCCAGAAACTACAGAGCAGTAAGTTTTATTCCCCAAGTGGACAAACTTTAGAAAGAAACAGAATTAGTAGTCAAAGGATAAATAAAATATGTTATACTTCATAAAGTCTTGATGTGGAGGTAAGATAACCTTGTTGATAGAGCATGCCTGGAGTTTTGTTAAGGTCTCTCACCAAATGCTTTTTAAGAAACCAAGCTGGTCTGGATTAAAAGATAAGTTCCTCTCATTGATAAATAATTAGTTTTAGGACAGTAAACAAAGACTATAAATAAATGTTTAGTCTCAAAAGTTCATCAGGTGAACCAGTCAAAGGTTTATCAATGATGAACATGGATCTGTACTGAGATACATATTGTCAAATATATATAAGTGAGGTGAAAGTCAGTGGGATAAAGAAGAAAGGAGGAAAAATCTAGTTTGGTGAAGACACAGATGAAGGATAACAAAATCTGAAATGGAAAATTAATGATATTGACTAACTGGGTTCCAAAATGCCAGATGAAACTAGATCTTAATAAACACAGTTATGCACACCGGAAAAATGTATCTAACTATACATAAGGAGAGAGTTTACGTTAGTTCTCAGGTAATTGCTAGAAACACCTAAAGTCAGGATCTCAAAAAAGAGATCCTGAAGTCAGTGTGCATATTTATGTATATGCTGTGCTCAGACACTATCAGTAATACTGAGAATGGAACTAAAAACAACACAGAAAATGTAATTATGACACTTTGTAAACACATGTTAAACCAACTTGTTGAATGCTGTATGCAGTATTCAAAAAAGCGAACTAGAAAAGCTAGACAATAGCAAAGATGATAAGAGGTATGTGATCATTCCAATATGGGAAACAGTATATATCGAATTTTTCAGCTTGGAAAAGGTGTGACTTTGTCTACACAATCATTAAGAGGATGAGTAAGGTGAATAAAAAATGATCATTCATTATTTCTTATTACAGAAGAGCAAGGGGGCATTTACAGTAATTATCAGGTATCAGAAAGAACTGTTTTCTACAAAATGGACACCTCAGCTGTGGAAAGCATTCCCACAATAAGTCAAAGGCTACACAATCTCATAAAGTATAACCAAGGATAACTTTGTACATTGGGCCATTGAAAATGGTGGTCTGTATGGCATATCTGTCTGATTCCCAAAAGCTGGGAAGATAAATCAGAACCTGACTCCATACTCACTTCTGCTATCATCCTGGACTATCTACTGCTCACTGCTTACAGGATCTGTGTATGGGTGTTCTCAAAGTAAAGTCAAAATCTTTACTGAGAAAATACTAAGTCTCATCAACTCCAGTCTCCCAGGCAAAGCGATACTACAGAATTCAGCCATGTCTTGTCCTACTTTTAGTCAATGTAATAAGCAGTTTTTATGGCCTGCTGCAAAATCATTTTCAAATACCATTACCTTAATTTATGTCTGAAATGGTGTGGCACTTTCAATGTGAGATACCACCTCACTTTGATTCCATAATTCCTGAAAAGGGACATTCTCTCATTTCCCAAGGGCTTCCTTATCACCTCTTCATATGGATAAACCTTTTAAGAACAGTCTTTTCCTCTTATTCCTTGTTTTTTAGACATATTGCCTCAAGTACACATTCTTTGCCTCCTGCTCTGTTATTTCCCAATGACTACACAGCACGGGTTTTGTCTACAACAAAAGTTCCTGGACTAAAACTTGCATTTTTTTTTAATTTTTTTTTTTTTGCCATCTGTGTTCCTCATCAGAAGCAAATCTGTACCACAAGGAGTTAAGTGAAGACAATAGTAGCACTTTTACCATCATCCTTATTTTCAGGAAGAGTGCAAAATGACACACACACACCCCTACTTTTGCTGACACCACTTTTTTACATTCTATTGTTTTGCATCCACCTAAGCCAAGAGTCCTTACAGCAATTCTGGCAAATATACATGTGCCATTTGTGACTTTCTTGTAAAATGTGCTTGTGACCCCTTTCCAACAGATTCCAGTCATTCTTGCCTGTGGCATGGATACCTGGTTGGAGCTTTGAGGAGATCATTGCCTTGCAACAACCACACAAAATCCCAGTTTCTGGGATGCCAAGGTATACACACACGCCTGCTTGTACACACACTGGAGAGGAGCTACCCCTACAGAGAAGACTGGCACAGAATCAAGAGCAAAGAGCTACAATAGAGCTGTACATATCCCAAAGGCCTCAGCATCTCTCCACCTCACTGGTAGTCCTATAAGCCTTGCTCTTTTACAAGAAACCTGAGATGTTTATCTCCAGGAAGCACACTAGCCACAAGGCTACCATGCCTAGGGAAGCTGTGATCCTTATTTGACTTTGCTACTCATATTTTGATACAAAAATAAGCCAGCAGTGTGCTTTTTCAGAGAAAAAAATAAAAGTCAAGAAGGCTCTGTTGTTTGCTGTGACCAAAACGAATGCAATAATGATGGCTGACACCAAGTGCATGAGTTGGTACGGCAGCAAAACTGCAGGTTCACAGAAACTGTTAAATAATATCAGATCCCTGGGGTAAAAGGCTCCCAGGGTGATTGTGCTGCTGGAAGATGTAACTTTGTGGGGAGAAGTTCAGCTATGTCTTCAGCGACATGGGAAGGAAATTGTTTGGTAGGTGTGTCTGATAGCGGGCTGAAGGATGGGGGAAATCCAGTGTGAGAAGAGTAGAAACTGGGAAAGGGTTTGCAGGAGAAAGATTAGAGAGAATGGTTAGAGGAGAAAGGTTAGGAGAAGAAACAGAGCTTCAGGATGAATGAGGAGAAAAGTTATTCTGAATAAATGAGAGTAGCAAAGTGATTCGGGGATTGAAAGGAGAGCTGAGATGGGCTCTGGGCTGCAAGACACTGGTGCTGGTGGCCCCGTGCAGGTAACCCGTGGGGAAGACTGTACTAAAAGGCAAAGAGTGCCCCCCTTCTCTCTGTGCTGCTTTCCAATAGCCCATCATAGTCCACCACTCTCTACCTTAGAGGTTGGTTGTGTGGGGTTTTTTGCCACGATAACCAATTCACTTTTCTATTACCATTCCCTATTTATGTTATTAAAAGTTAAATTTATGATGATACCAGGATGACTCAGTGTTAAACCATGAGAAAAATTCTCAGCTTTCTTCCTGTCTATGAATACCCTATACTGCACAAGCTGACTGTTAAGTCTTAAAGAATTCTACAGGATGTCGAATTGTTAATGTAACTGACCTGTGACAGCTGGACAGAGGAAATACATCACATGCAAATGGAGCACATATTTACACATATATTCATAGTTTTTACCTGGCTTTAATTACAGACTTGAAAATGTTCATTATTTTCTGCAAAATAATTATTTCCATAAAAGTGTACTGTTAGATGACAAAGGAGTCGGAACAAAGAGAAGAAAATAAACTATAGGCCTACAGGAAGAAGAAAGCAGGGGGAAACAAAACAAAACAAAACAAAAAAGGAATGAAGATGGAATTCAAGACAAAAGAAAAGAAAAGGAGAGAGGAGAAAAAACCCTTACAAAGAGGAAGACAATAAAGCAAACAAATTAGAGACATAAAAAAGTAGGAAGGTGAGGCATGTGTATTTTTCCTTTTTTGTTTTACTTTTACAAGAAAGAAAACCTAACAATTTGAAAGATAAACCTGTTTACAATCTTCCTTTTTTTTTGATTGAAGTATTATTTTTATCATTTCTTCCTAAGAGTCACAGGGAAATTGCAGAAATCATAGAATCATAGAATAGTTTGGGTTAGAAGGGACCTTTAAAGGTCGTCTAGTCCAATCCCCCTGCAGTGAGCAGGGACATCTTCAACTAGATCAGGTTGTTCACAGCCCTGTCCAGTCTGACCCTGATTGTTTCTAGGGATGGAATTACCTCTAGCCTAAACACATAGTAAGCTTTCACTTATTTATCCCACCCACCTTCACACACTGACTTCTCTCATTGGGAAGGGAAATTTTCTTTTACATTCGAAGAGTGTGCTAAAGCTTACTTTTTCACCAGGGTACAAAAATAACATGGAGCACTATCCAGGTCCATTCCCAAATTAACCAGGACCAGAGATGGTCTGGTGAAGGTGCAGCATGTGACACAGAGCTTGGAACCATTTGTGACATTATGACAAAACAATTTCTCCACACATGATTTCCAAACATAAAATAGAACTGACTAGATGAGAAGTCTGTGCATGTCAGAGAATATGCAGGGTGTATAGAAATGATGTCTTGAATAGGCTGGGTGAGAAGTATATTCCTTTTGATTGTTGTCTCTTTCTTTTTAATGTTCTCAGAAAACGGCTGTATCTTTCAGAGTCTCTCAAGGATTTTTAGATAAAAAGAGAGGTTTTATCTTTGCATGTCTATAAGCAGTGAAAAACTCCGGAGACTGAAACCTACAGGCAATTCAAATAAACTAAATCCGATCAAGGTAATATCAATGCCAGAATTAGAAGAAAACCCAGAGAGAATATCAATAACAACATTAAAACAGCAGGTTTCAACTGGAATCAATAGGCAGTATAAACAGAAAAAATTAAGTCACAAAGTGATAGTAGATAAAAGCTCCCCTCTCATTAAAATTCTGTTTGTCTTTGTGTCTTTTTATCAATGTACCTATATATCTATGCAAGTGTATCAAAGTTTATAATGTAAAAGAATGATGAAATAATCTAATTAATTTCCGGTGTCATTTCACATATTTCTTTCAAGTTAAAACTGCAATATTAATAATGGTTTGCAGTTTAATAAAATATCTCTATGTCCTATTAACTTCTATATCTGCTTGTTATAAAGCCCTTTTTTATCAAATAGCTAAACTTCAAAAGATTTCTACTTTGATCTGAAATGAAAAAATGAGGATCATTCCATTTGTACAGAATAACCTGACTATATTTTACAGAAAGACAGTTGTCTGTTACTGCCTTTCTCTCAAAATACATTGTAACTTGGGAAAGCAAGAGGAAAAATTATTGGAGAGAAGACCAGGCTTTAGGAAGGTTCATTATAACGGAGTTGTGACTGTCTTGAAATTTATGATGACTAGAGCAAGTGAGATATTCTTTCTACTTGAAAAACAATAAAAGTTTCACGAATGAAATGTGTAGGTATTTACAGGTGGTTTTAATGCTCTGGTGGTGAGCTTTCATGGTTTATTTCCACTTTCAGAACTGACATCTTAACAATATGTTAATATCTTGTGATTTTCTGATAGCTTTTTCTTTCCCGCAGGAAAAAAAAAAAAAAATTGATAGATATGTTAAGGGGGAAATACTCTAAATTTAAGTTGTTCATGGAACTTATATCCCAAATCAACATTTCAGAAGATGCCAGCGCAGACATCCAGAGGGCAAATTAACAATCCTTGCATGACCAAAACACCCATTGATATTTTTCAAATTTTGATGCAAAAGGGAATTCTGGACTGGGTCTAAATTAAACCACATCTGAAAGCCACACGATTCCTGGCTGCCCAAGAAAAAGCCATATTTTATATATTTCTGAACTTAGAGCCTTTGTGAAGAAATACCATGAACCACAGTCAACATTATTACTTCAATCAGAACATCCTTTATTGTGGGTCCTTTAAACACTTTTGGTAAGTGAGCTGGAAGGAAAGTTCAGGAAAATGCAGGTAGCGCTGTTGTAGTTATTTTGTAGCATGGTAGGCAATGTGAAACGGGTTGGTTAGGGCTACAGTAAAAGTAGTATTTCCTGTCAGCTTATCATCTGATAATGATCTTTATGCTGGAGTTTACAGATATCCCTCACTGACAAAGGGCAGAAGGGACCGGTGCTACCCAGATGAGGTCTTCAGGTGTGTCAATAAAGGCAATTTATCCACTAGTACACATCTGCAGCTCCTCCTCATATCTTCCATCCCCCTTATCCATAACCGCACCACCTCAGATCACCCATGTCCTCTACTTTCATTATAATTCATTCATACAGTAATAGCTCATTGTATGTGCTATATTGCCCTCCAGGTACCTTCCCCACAGGAGCACTTTCTCATGCTTCTCCACTGTCCCTTGCCTACCCCTGCTTGCACTGCCAACCCAGATGCATGCAGAGTCGTTTGTGTGCAGAATGGCCAAGCAGTGGCTGCCTTCCAAGCACTGACAGGTCAGATTAACTGTCTGCTTCCGAAGTACCCAGCACACCACATTTTCTAACTGCAAAAGTGGCTGAGTGCTGTTTTCCCTGAAGAATGTGTACAGGGCTTCTTGTGAAGGGATTTGACAATGAGGGGTAGTACAAAGGGAAACATGATGGCTGCTGTGTAAGAATCTAAAAAGTTTTCACTCAGGTTTTCGTCAGTTCTCTGTCTTTCGTGCTCTATTCAGTAGTGACCGTGAACTGAAGTTAATGTGCTATATGATGTCTCCAACTCTCCATATCATCCCCTGTTAGCAATCCTTAGAAATTGCTTGTCACAATGGGGCTTGTGGGAATGGAATATACAATTGAATTTATGGCTGATTTAAACTTCTGTTTTTCTAGTTAACAGTGGTTTAAAGTTAATTGATATAGATTTATTAATTTACTGTCCAGAGGAAGTTTTATAGCTGCTGTTGTTGTTTCCCCTGGAAATAGTGCATTGTGTAAAAGTAAAAGAGAAGAGATCAGCTACACAAATGTGATGCTGTTATCAGTTTGTCTACTTGTTTTATCTCATATGAGAATAAGCATTAACATTCCGAGTCAGATGTTCTCATTAATGTGATTCCCATCACGAAACTGAAAATACACAAGCTATCAACACTTCTAAAACTCTCTTTGTTCATATCACAAACATGCTTTTAAGAATGCCAGCCCCACAAAACTTGTGAAAGTTCTTACTAAGGATAAGTCTCACTTGCCTAAGAAGAGGAAAAGAGCTGCAGAAGACCTGGGATACCTGCTGCAGATTTCGAGTACATCCTCCAGAGTCTAGATTTTCCAAATCTCTGCTACTTCCATACTAACCTGGGTGTACCCAAAGATCCCATATGTCTAAATATCCATTTACTTTATTTAACAGACCCAGGCTAATAGATATTTTTGGAGAATGCACCCTGAATCAAATCCTACACAAAACAAGGCACAGGGAACTAACTCCTCTTTTAGACAAATAGTTTCATTTGAAGCTGTTCTGTCATTCAAGAGAATAAAAGCCACAAAAAATATGCCATCTTGGATGTGATATCAGGAAAACCTTATCACCTTGAAAACCGTCAAGTTGCAGAACAGGTTGCCCAGAAAGGCTGTGCAGTCTCTGTTTTGGAAGTTTTCAAGACCATACTAGGTAAAGTCCTGTGCACACTGATTTGATCCCATAGCTGACCCTGTTTTCAGCAGGAAGTTGGATTGGTGACCTCCTGGGATCTTCTGTAACTTACGTTATCTTGCATTTATATGTATTATAAGCATTTCCTCTTACTGATTTCTTGGTGTCAACTCCTACAGGATCCTCAAATGTGTTTTGGAGCAAGAAGCAGGAGTGCAGCAGGGAACCAGGCCAGGGCTGCTGTCCCTTTGAAAATTCATTTAAGCTTGGCTGAGATTTAAGCCTCTGAAAATATCATTTGAATATCAGCAACAGAGAACTTCTTAGAAATGGGGTAGTAAGCTCTCCAGACAGTCCTTCCGCATGGATCAAGCTAAGATGCAGTGACCTACCCACCATTACTGGAAGCCTTCTAACCACAGTCTCCCATGATTAAACAGTTTCTGATATTTCCCACAACATAATGCAAATTTCTGATCTTTTCTCTTGGTCAGATAATATTTCACTCTACAGGAAATGTTCACTCAGCTGCTAAATAAAGTACTTTTCTGTGTGAGTAAACATAGCAGAATCTGATTCAGAGCAAATTATTTATTTAATACATTTAACCCTACTTTCTGTTCACAAATTTTCCTTGAAACAAATGTACAGCATTTAAAACAGAGCTGTTGCCTCTTTTCTGGTGGCATTTGAGCTCATGTTGTCTCCCCAGTTGGTTAATGATAAATGAACACCCCTGACAGATGGTGCTGCGTGCAAGCCTCCTCATCAGTAGAGGCTGGGGCATTTCAAGGCAGGTTTGGCGTTCACCTGGTTTCTTACCAGTGCTATTATTACCATCTGCAGCTATTTGTAGTAGAGAGCAGATCAGCTTTGTCTGCTAAAAAAATAAACACGTGGGAAGAAGACTGAACCTTGCCAGGCTCTGCAAGTGAGAACTGGGAACCTAGACACTGGGCTTAGGCACAGAGAAGAGATTTGAGGAGGACGTGCTTCCATTTTTCTCCAAAATTCCCTGGTGAAAACGGAAGAGTCAAGTGTAGCCAACAGAATTCTGTATTGCAAGTTCACTTGAGAACTTGTTAGAAATATAATTCCTTGGTTTGTGAAGAGTCTATTCAGCAGTGCAATACTTAATTTTCTTTTGTTACGGCCCTGGTCTGAAGTGTTTGATAGAAAAATACAAGAATTGGTGGAAATACATTCCTCAATTGTAATAGGTAAATGGAATATAAAGAACTAATTTATTGCAGAACTGTAGTACAGGTCCACCATCCTAAATAAAATATTTAAAATTTCATATTAATTTAATCTCTATGCTGATACTTTACTATTTCTTAGACAATGAAAATTAAAAAAAGCCCCACTTTCTATACCATAAAGTCTTTGCTGCCTGGACACAGTGAAGGCAAAGCACACTGGAAAAACAGAGGGGAAAATTGTCATATTTATCTTTTAATGTATTTTTGTACTTCATTTCTTATCGATGTAATGAAACTAAACAACAAACTCTTTGCAAAGAAATTGCACAGCTCCTAACACTTTCATTAGCTTCAATCATATAAAAGGAAAATAAGAGAAATGAGTTTTTTATGTGCCCTTAGTATCAGATAATGTTGCCATAATCTAAATGGAGGATGTATTGAAAAGCCAGTTCGCGCTTTCTGGGTCTTCTGAGAGATCACCTTGTACACCACTGCTCAGCAGCAAGTCCCAGTACAACCAGTCTTGTATAAAGCTATTCCATGAGTTGCAGAAATTATGCTTTCTTCTTGCCTCACTGCAAAGCCCTTACAGCTACTACTAATGTTTCTATCGTATTCCAGGAATGGCTCCACTTCAGCTGAAGGCCCAAAGCATGTTCAAGAAGATAGATAATAAAATACCTTGTGGAAGTACTCAAGGCCAGTAAGTAATGGGTTCAAATCAGGGGCATCATCTATGTATAATCTGTGTTCACAGTTAATCAGCTATATCACACAGTCAGTGGCATCAGATGACACTGTGTAATTGTACACTTGTCATTCTCATTCCTCTTTGAGCAGAGTGGTCACAGACTGGTCCCAAACCATTATCCTGTGGGGAAATTGCAGAAACTGTGTACTCAACATTTTGTATAGTCGGATATAGAGTTGAAGTTCTGGTTTTGAACAGGAACTGTTGAATACTGAAAGGGCAGTGAAACTTCAATCCTAAGAACAGAGATGAAATTTTTCATCCAGCCTTTTTTTTGGACTATTGTTTAAAGGACAAAAACATGCTATGTGCAACACAGGAATTTTTCTTTGGGGAGCATTTGACCAGAAGTATATGGGAACCTAGGCTAATTTATGCAAAGCATTGCTTTGGCATTTAACTAGTCAGAAGGGCACAATGACTAGCCAATGTCCATTACGAGCAGCCTCCTACAGATAACTGGAATTCACAAGTAGTTTCTTCATTGCATGAGATTGCCTGCAGGTACTGTGGAGTAAACCCCAGGCCAAATTATAAGCATTGTTGGAGTTGTGTTTTTCTGTAGTCTTGCAGTGCTCTTCTTTTGTTTGTAAACCACATGAAGAAAATCTTCTTTGGCTTCCTGTGATGCCAGATCACTTCATATCAAATTAGATTAATGCTAGCCAGAGCAGTTCATGTTTATATTACAGTTTTCTCTGAGGCAATATCTTTTCTCTAATTACGACATAAGGACATCCCCACAATTGGAGCCCAGGGTTACAGTACAATGACCGGCCCTGTTAAGCCATCTGAGAGATTACTAATAACTCCAGTCAGATGAAAAGCAAGGCATAGCACTCTGGGAGTTAATCTTAAAATAATTTTTTTGAAATTACTCTTCTCATCTTTCAGGCCGTTGGTTTTTTGAGTGTTTTGTAATAATGAGAAGATCCAGAGGACAATAACTTCTGCCAAGTGCCGAGACTAACACACCAGTTTTATACTTGTATATTTCCACAGTTTTCAATGGAATTCTTGGTACAAGAAGGTATGTCACAAGGGTCATGCTAAAAATCTATGAGAGAAGGAATAAGGTTAACTATTTATTTTCAATTACCATAATAACTACATTAAGAGTGATATTTGCTGACTTAATATAGAATCTACGCAAACAGACATTAGTTTATACAACCAAATAGTTTTATATCTATTGCTTGTGTTCACTTTTCAGCAAGCTGGAAACTAAATAAAACAATTAAACTTCTATGGCCTATCATGATTAAAATGTCCTGTAATTTTAGCTCACAATTCCTATTTTCTTTGTAACTATTGTTATGAAAGAAACAACCCATGCTAGAATTTATTGCTGTAATTTATATTAGGCAAGGATTTGTGATCCTTGAAATTCCCTGCTGTCTGATTTACAATACTCTTTTTTACTGTATCATCCTTAATTTTGTGTAATCACAATTTGAAAGGTTTCCTGTTATGGTTCCTGCCATACTGAACTAAGGTTATTTTTCTGGTCAGAATGTTCGCTCTTATCGTAGTGGATTTTGTATATGCTGAGAGTCCCAATACTATGTAATTGCTTGTTTGCTTGCCTGCTCTTTTGAACAAGTCTTTCAGACATAATTGAGCTTTAGTAATCAATAGAATTTCAGGTGTCCAACAACCATTTAGCGATTTCTGAATATTGAGTGTTGATGTATATATCCCAGATGCATAGCAGCCAGCACGTTTATCTAATTCTTTATTTGATTCCAAAGATAGCTGTTGAAAACCTTTTATAAACACAATTATCTTCTTTCATTTGAGCATGGCAGTAACTATGCAAATATCTTGATTTGTGTGGTTTTAATAACTGAACTTTTTGTTTTCCATATGTACTTGTTTTCTGCTTGTTCCAGATAGAAATAGGATAGTTTTTAAAGTGTAGCTCTCCTTGCTGTGGATTTCTGTTAAATTTAAGGTGCTTTTTTATGTTTTGCTATTTGGAATCCTCTTAGTTCTTCATGCATAATATGTATTATGTGACTTGAGGATAAACTGCTTCAATAAATCCCATTATTCTGAAGAACAATAAAAATAACAAGTTGGTGACACTGAAACAGTGATAAATAGCACTTTTTATTTTCTTATGCTATTAGAATCTCACTCTTGCACTTCTGAATCAACTCTAGTTCCCAGTGCTGTCAGACTAGGAAAGCACTACCTGTGTTGTTTTTGTCAAAGAAAATTATGTTATTGAACATTATAATTTGTTAAATTCCAAGTCTTATTTAGGCAATTAGTGCAACCCTTGTTATCTCTGAACATGCAACTGAAAAAATAAATGAACAGTGCATACAAAACACACCCATGGCTCCTGAAACAAAGAGGATCTTATTCAGGGAGATGCTATTTGAAGATAAGAACAACACTCTGGCATCATGCCTTTCCCCCCAGTGCCATGAAACCAATCTTCTGTGACAGCTTTGATGGTTGTGGGTCCCTGAGTTCCTGGATGTAGGTGGACCGGAGGACAGCACTTTTTCCTGCAGGTAGACAGAAAACTCCAAAGACAACATGTGAAATAAACATGCTTCAAATGGTCCTTGCAATGATTGCAGTCATCATGGTTAAAGTTGTGAACTCACAGTAAGCCTGATTTTGCCCAGCTATGCCTTTCTAGATTCTACAAACAAAAGCATGAATTAGCAAAATCAGCAGGCTCAGCCTAAGGCTAAGACAAACATTTTAACCCAAGGTTCAAAAGTTGAACTTCCTCTCACAAGAAAAGGAAAGACAGACAAAAAAGTGAAAGATCAAGACACTGAGAGCAATCAATCAGTCCTCAATTCCTTCTCTAAGAGATATGGAACCAAAAATATATATTTAATATTAATATTTTATTTGCCAACTATAACTGAACATGAAGTAAGGGAACCAGGAGAAGAAGTAGAAGTCAGGTGATGATTACTAAGAAATCACTCTTCTCACCCCAAACAAGTTAATGGTGACTGACATTGGGGTCCTACTGCATGTTGCATTTTCACAAGCCTGTGCAGTAGACAGAAATGTAGAGTGGAATCATCCTCCTCTTGCTGTCCATAAAGCACCGCTATCAGCTTCAGTGTAATGATTTCTTCATGCTCTCCTTATGCCAGCCTGGTTTGTTGCTTTAGCATGAGCTTGAAGGACCCTGTTTACATCCTGTCTTCTGTCCAATACTGCACCTTCCAGCAAATATCCACCTGTTACTCCTGGTCTCAGATTACTGATCAGCTGCTGTCCCATATGCTTATCCATGCCCTGACATGGATACTGTCATGATTTAATAGCCCTGGCTGGGTGGCCCCCCCACAGTTTTCAGCTCAGCCAGGGGGCATCAGTCCCTGCCTGAGCTATGCTCTAGATGTGCCTGTCTCCAGGTCCATCACAGCCATGCCTGGCCATGCACTGCTGGACTGGACCCTGACCCATGGGCTGACTTCCCCACTTGACCTCAGACCTGTCTGGTGGTCACCAGGCTGAGCAGGACCCTGGCTGCTACCACCAGACCTGACCCTACTTTGCAAACTTAGATTCCTTTGACTTGCCTCGTCACTAAGTGATGGTGAGTGTTCTGGATTCTCAGCTGACCCCCACTGACACCTCTGAGTCTGCCCCGCTCCCCTTACTTGGGAATGGTGGGACAGGGTCCTGGCTGGCAAGTCCCTGCCCCAGTGGCTGTGTTGTTACCCACCTGATGAACCAAACACCTGTGACTCACAGCGGTGGACCTGTCCCACATTTTCTTAAGCATTCCTCAGCCCCAAAAATTCACAGAAGGATCCTCTGCAACCCAGTCCACTACCAACATTTCAGGTAAAGGCACTAGGTAGCAAGAGGCTGAAGAACTGGCTGATGTTGCTTCTGGAGGTGGCCCACTCACAGGGATGTAGAGTCCCAAGTACGTAGTTGTCCTTCAGCCTGTAGGCCCAAGTAAAACACAAAGAAAGGAATAAAATGGATACATTAAAACTGGGGGTGGGGACATGGAGGGTAAGACAGAAGGAAGCTCTTATAAGACTTTTTTACTATTCCAGTCATTAATAAATCATGTCTGGAACTTTTCTGTGTTTTTTGTCTTATAGTACTGCAACAATGTAATAAGAGTAATTCACCTCCCATTACTGCACCTGCTTGTACAGTTTAAATTAAAACCAGAAACACTGCAAATCCCACTTCACAATGCCTTTCAGTGTTCGAGACTCTGAATTAAAGGCCTTCATTGTTTAGGAGGATTATTTCATTGCCTTCACTGGCTTCAAAGAAATAAGAATCTTCACTCACTTTTCTATTGATCCCCGTTGATCAGATTAACTTTGTTTTGGATTCCTACTGAAACAAAAGACAAATAGAAATGTTTTGAACACTTACGTGTACAGTTTTGTTCAGTTCACGATTCTATTACCTATTACAAAGATGATTATTGGTTAGACAAAGAAAGAATAAAGGAATTACTGTAAATTATGTTCACTAAATACTAACACTTTAAGCAATTACAGAATTATGAAATATTTCAGAATGGCATCTAATTACAGTTAATTCCACCATTAAAAGTATATCTTTTATTTAGCAGTACTTGTTCTTTCATAAACAATAATTAGGATTAAGAAAGGTCAGAGAACACTTCCATTTCAACACTACAAAACCCATCTAAAGCCATTCCTGCTCAACCCCCATGCATTTTATATTCAGTGACTTTGTTATTTTGTAAAAAATGACAAAGGATCTTAATCTTGGAAAGGGCCAAGAGGCTCTCCTGGGACATCACAAGCCAAGAGAGCCGAATCATGTTAGCCTGGCCATTGACAAAAGCTCTTCAGCTAGGAAGCACCCTTACTTGTGTACTCAGAGAAATTATCCGCAGAAGGATGATACATGACAACTGGAGGCTCTGCTTTCTCACACTGCTATCCTGCACATCTGCATGCAAGTCTACATGTCTTTTAAAATACCTTCAGTGATGGTGACTCAGCCACTTCCTTGGACAGCCTGTTCCAATGCTTGACCACCCTTTCAGTGAAGACATTTTTCCTAATATCCAATCTAAACCTCCCCTGGTGCAACTTGAGGCCATTTCTTCTTGTCCTGTTGCTTGTTGCTCAGGTGAAGAGACAGACCCCCACCTCACTAACAATCACTTCCTTCCTACTGGCTACACTCACACCTTCAATGCCCAGTATGCAGCTGATCTCCACTGCAGCTGCTGCTCACTGCTGGCTCATGTTCCCTCTGTCGTCCACTGGAGCCCTTGGGTCTTTTTTCACAAAGCTGCTTTCCAACCAGTTGATACCAAGCCCGGACACGAGGAGGATGTGTTCCCAGGTGAGGGCCAGGGCTCTACATCCACCTGCGCTGAACCTCATGAGATTCCTGCTGCACTCTTCCTTCAGCCTATCAATGTCCTTCTGAATAACAGCCTGCCATCCAGCGAGAGAGCCATTCCCACCCAATGTGGTATGATCTGCAAGCCTGCTAAGGGTACGCTCTGTCTTAGCTCCCAGGTTAATGAGAAACACTATGCGTTCCCACGTGAACTGCTGAGGGACCCCACTATTAACTGGTCCCCAGCCAGACTTTGTTCACTTCTCAGTTTCAGGTCCTAAACTGGAGAGCGGCCCTTGCAGTGTCTTCATCTACCTCTCCACATCATTGGCTGCATCCCTACTTTGTTCCATGGATTTGCCAGCTGGCTGAAGTCATCCTTTGGGTGGTGTTAAATGCTTTTTATTTTCTTTCTTACATTTCTTCCTTCATTTCTACTCTTGCCAAGTAAAGCTAATCAGTAGTGATAGTACAAAAAAGTATTCAAAACTGTATGTGTATCAATTGATTCCCTTACTATTGGGGAAACAGTGCAAGTACTACGTGCATGGAAGCATGAAGTCCAGTTAAATGCACGCACACCAATACTCTTTTCTATCACTGCAGTCAGATGACAAACTGTAAAGTTACTTGATATCAACTCTGGCTGAAGGTCAGATTGCATCTACAGGCCATCATTTTTCCCCAAAACATGTTCATATTAACAAACAACTGTTAGGAAGACAAAAGCAAACATATCTGGAATTATTTTTTTTCTCTCTTGCATACATATATGCTCTTATGTGTAAGTTTTGGTGGAGTGAAAAAGGTAGCATAATTAGTCACACAACTGTAGTTACATGAGGAGTCACCTCAGTCCCTAATTGCCAGAACTTATAATTTTTAAGCAGAGTAGGCACATCAGTGGAAAATGGATGAATTTTTTAATTATTATTATTGCTGCTTAGGCTTTAGGGTCTCAGATGGAGTAGGCATTATATAAACATGCAGAAAGACAATCCCTTTTCTGAAATCTGTATCAACTACTAAGTGAAGATAAACACAATGAATTTAGGGATGCTGCTTTTAATAAAAACAACTGAAAGAGCAAGAGTGGTTTTAATGTAGGGTCAAACATGGAGCTAACAAAACTGAACCAGAGGAGATGGATAAATAGGAATGTGGAATATAGACATAAAAGAAAAAAGTGGCAATGAATGGGCAAAGGAGAAGAAAGAAATATGAGAAGACCTAGAAAAAGAATTATGAAAAATAAAGTACACTAAGTTAGGAAAGAAAGGCTGGCATTCTAAAGAAAGTAACTAGTAGGATCCAAGTTTTATACGTCAGTATACTGACATTATTAGCAGCTCTGTTGGTCAGTGGAGATGCAGGGGTCCAACAGTCTTTGCAACACTGAGCTGTTCTGTCCCCTAGGAAGGGTTATTCTATTGCTTCTGTACCCTATCAAATGAGAATAATTTGGGTGTCCTGCTCCCAGGACTTCAAGGCAGTGCTGCAGTCACAAAAACTCACAACAAAAGCAAACAAGCAAACAAAATGACAGTGGAATTGAGGTGTTAAAGGCACTTGACCGCAATCTTCCATCAAATGCTCCAGTTTCTGCTGGAGAAGGCCTTTTTACACCTGTAGAGCTTATCATAGTTTAAAAGATTGTATAAACTTGTAACAATGTAAGAATTCCACAGCAAACTTCTGTGTAGGTGGAAATTTGTTAAATTAACACAGAAGTTTGTTCAGCCATGCAGTAGCACTGTATTATGGAGAAACTTCCCAACAGGTCCCAAGATGGACTCATGAAATAGACATTAGTCAGAGCACCAATCAATATCTGAAGAGATTATTTTATTTGAACTAAATGAACTGGTATTCATCACTATATGAAACAGCAAGTAGTTTAGATCACGTAAATAATGTGAAGTAGAAGGAAATTGCACAGAGCAGGCTTTGTAAGGATTGCAAGATTATTGTGAGTTACGCTGGCAGTATCTACTACATCAATGCAACTGCACCAAGACTGCTTCCATGAAGCATTGGAATTATTAAGGCTGGCATAGAAATGTTTATGGCAACAGCATTCTGGGTTACTACAATTACAGTGATGATGCCAGGACAGTATGAACTACTGCAAATGCTTGCACTTTTTGGCCTGAGACAAGGCGGAAGAGAGAAAAAACACCTGTGAACTACTGAATGACCATGTTGTTGTCTAACTCTCTGACCCTCATGGAAAAGCTGGGGAAAGAAATAAAAGGTGAAACAGAAAAGCAAATATTTCCCCACCCATTATCAGCGTAGTTCTGCAGGATATGACCTTTTACTTTCCTTGCCTTCAAAACATCCACTCAGATTTGTTTTGTATGTGGCTTTATTTGAGTATCCCATGGCATTCAAAAAGCATCCAGGTGTTAAATATTTGAGCTTATGGTGAAAACAATAAAAAAGTCCAGTTCTGGTTCCACTATCTATACTTAAGCTAACCAATATTTTACTCCATTGGTAGGCTTTTTAACTCAAGGGTGCAGAATGAATATATTGACTACATAGTTCCTTGCATGTTTTCTCTTTGCGTGTAGTAATTAACCCCAAAAAGATTCCAGCTGCTGAACTGAGGGTCTTAATTTGGGCCTGTTGTGTTTATAAATGCTCATAATTCCTTACTGTTCTTAATGATGTCTGTAAGACTCTGCATCATGACTTAGACTTCTAAAATTTATCTTGTCTGTGAACAATGCAAAACATATGAGGAAACAGTAGAATACACATGGGGGAAAAAGTAGAAAAATATATCTATCCATATTGTATAAAATGTCTTTTAAATTGAAGCAATCTAGTTAGGCATGAAGAATTAATAGTGGATGTGATATTATCATTATTATTTGAGTCTTCTCAACCCCAGGTAAAATCCTAAAAATTGCCATCTTTGGCAGGGAAGAACCACTGCATAAGTAAAGTGAAACATATGAGATGGGGAACCGCAATTTGGGGGGAAAAAACCTGCAGTGAATCAACAAAATAAACTCAGTGCTACTTCGTGGAATACAATGGTGCAGCTCATGATTGCACACTAAATTCTACTCACTGCCACGGTGATTTCACTACCACAAAGCCCCAGTCCTAACAAAAATTGAACCATCAATGTAAGAAACAGTTTCCTGTTTATTACAGCTTCTAGACCAATAATTCAGTGGAGGGCATGATTAACTTTCTTGTAACAAAAAACTGTATTATTAGTCCACTAGTCAATAATTGTTCTAAGCACCACCTATGAAAGATTTTCTCATAATACTGTGTTTCAGGAGAAGTATTTTCATTCGAATACTTTTATTTATTTACTTACTTACTTTATTTCTGGCCTCACTGTTACGCTGATGCAATGTTTTCAACAGACTAGTGCTGTTTGATACAGGCCAAGCTCAAACTGCGTTGCCGTTCAGATATGCTCTTGTGTTATTAGAAAGAACAAATACAAAAGAGATATGGGCCTCATGGACTCTAGCATATTAATGCAGAGGAAAGAAGCAGAAGGGGGAAGCTAATTACAATTTTGTAAGCCTAAAGTAAAGTCAAATCAAGTCAAAAAAGTATGCAAATGTATAAATGCATAAAAATGTATAGTCTGATTTGAGTGCAAATCTCTTCATAGGCAAAAATTTTGCTGAGGTCAACACTGGGTGTTAAACCCCAAAGCAACAGTTTACATCCATCCTTTAAAATATTATCCAAACCATCTTATTAAAAAGTATCATCGGATAAAACAAAAACTCCTTAAAATGCAACACACATCAATGGATACATGTCATTTATATTAGCAAAAAGAGTGACTATAAATCTAAGAAAGAAGAAAGCAAAGAAAGAAAATACAGCAACTGCTACTAACATTGAAGTGTTACAAGAAAGCTATGGAACACATAGGATGGCACTGTAAATTATGCTGTTTATAGAATATTTAAAGGAATCTGAGGAGCTTTTGTAAGGAATTTTAATTCAACAGGTTCCAGTCTAAGATCTATTTAATAGTTTGTCCTACCATAACAACATGATTGAAACGATACAGCTGTATTTTATCAGTAATAATACAGCGTAAATGCATACGTCTTCCAAAGGGGGTAAGAATAAAAACACACAGCCAAATATGATCTGTTAATATATGTATTCTGTTATCAAAATTAATGGAGTAAACTATATAATGTAGATGTGCTGTGACTCATAACTTTATGAAAAGCATAGGCCCTCGAGAATTAAAATGCCAGGTCTACAGATCTACAGCTCCCATAATATCTTAAAGTCATTACAAGCATTTCAGTGGAGTTGCCAGTTGACCCTAATAATACTGTGTGCAAACGACGGATGGTAGAGGAGACCAATGTATTTATGTGCCTCTAAACAGTGAGATATTGTGATAATTTTGCTGTAAGTTCTGAAAACGACTGCAGTCTCAGCTCTGAATGTCTTAAACATTTTTAATGTAAGTGTGAGGTCTGAGGCTTCTTGGAGTCAGTATACCGTTCTCGCCGTAAGAGACCCGAGGCTACTCTTGGGTTCAGGACCTGGCATATTTACCTGAAAGTGCGAAATAGACATCAGACCCAAACATTGCTGGCATCAAGAGATAGGAGTCGAGGTGCTGGTGAGCAGGTAAGCTCCACTGCTGCCACTGTGCCAGCAGCTTGTGCAACCTGTACATAAAGCTGCTTTTGCTCAGCAAACCTCCAAAAATCATAAGGGGAAAAAAAAAAAGAAAAAAAAAAAAAAAAAAAAAAAGGATGTCCGCCCTGAAAAGGAGAAGACAGAGAACGGCGAAGACCGAAGCTCGCCTCTGCCACTCTTTTCCTGCCTGACACCCAGCACACCCCCAGACCACCCCGCGCTGGCTCGGCGGTCCCAGAGGGGCTCTCCCGCGTCCCCCTCGGCCGCGGGGGCTGGGGCTGAGCCCCGCCGCGCCGGGGTGCAGCCTGGCGCTGCGCAGGCGGCTCTACAATTGATTGAGGACTTGAGCGGGCACGTCTGCAGCCGGGTAGCCAACTGCTGCGGAAACCGCAGCGAGCCCGTCTTCACTGCAGGCGCCGGCGTCGAAAGGGGCGCCGGAGCGGGGCGGGGACGCTGCGCGGGCCGGGGGCTCCCGGAGGCTGGCAGCCCCCGCGCCCCAGTGGGGTACCTCCTACCTGGCCGTGGCGGGCGAAGGGGGAGCAGGGGGAGAATTCCCTTCGAGCAGGCGGGTTTGGTGTTTTGAACCGTGGGTACATCTCCGGCTCTGCCTCTGCGGTACGGCTGCGCACCCGCAGGCTGATCATCCGTGGCGCGGTCCTTCGCTGCAGGACTGCCCAAGCAGGAGCTTCAGTGCCACCTATTAGGGACCCCCAAACACGGCTTTGACTAGAACTGGTGCTTCAGAGTTGCTGAAGATCAGTTTTAAGCTAACTTCTTTTACCTTCCCTGCCCACGGCTTAAGTATACACATGCTCCCTTTTCCCTCCTCCTGGGGCTTCGCGAGCAAAAATGTTTGGTAGGTTCTCACCTACCACAGGAAGGTAAAGGAGAAATACTCCCGTCGCGTTTGGCATCCCCTGATCACCTTCACCACCTCCAGAGATAAATTTTAACGTCTATTCCTTGATCTGACAGCGATAGGGCTTTCTGCATAGTGCCAGAGCATCTCTGCGATGCAAGGGGAGGGTGCGGGGGGGGTGGGGGTGTTGGGGGGGGTGCGAGGGGGGAGGTCCGACCCCTCGCTGCTGTCGGCCCTCTGGTTCAGGCCTTGCCGTTGGCCTCGTTGTGTTCGGGGGAAAGGGGGAAGGGCGGACAGAAAGTTCTCGCTATAGAAGAGTTCCCAGTGCAGAAGAAAACAAACTAACAAAAACAAAATTAAAAAAAAAAAAAAAAGAAATTTGGGGGAACCTAGCTCTTCTGCAGCGCGTCAGTAGAATACATCAAGAAAAGCTTCCTATTATTGCACAAGGGGGGGAAAAATGCCTTTTTTTTCTCGTGTTTTTTTGAGGTGGATAATCCCCTGGCTGTAGTGCTTTCAGACGAATCTTCTGACAAGTGTTGCAGTTCAGCACCGTATGTGTTGTATCTTGGAAACAAACAATGCGGTCGCTGGAAAACTTGGGAACCGAGGAGAAAGGTCAAGGGCAGAGGCTGATCAGTTTTTGTTGCCTCAGCTGAAGAATCATAAATAATCAAAGGACTGTCATTAGCTACACTGTCCATAAGACTTGGGGGAAAGGGAGGAAGGAAACAAATAATAAAGAGGATGACCTTTGTGTAGCCTGACGCTCCCCGCTCTGACACCTTTCTGGCCAAGACCCCTTGCAGGCACGGCGCTCGGGGAGGGGACAGCCGCCCTGGGGGGCAGCCCCGCGCCCGGCTGCCCGACGCTGAGCGGGGCGCGAAGTGGCGCGCAGCCCCTCTCCCCACGGCAGCCGGGCGGCCTCACCACCGCTTGCCGAGTCGCGCCGGCGCCGGCGTTTCGCCTCGGAATCCAGCCGGCGAAGCCGCCTCTCGCCTCGGAATCCAGCCGGCAAAGACGCCCGTGTCCCGTTCCTCCCTCCCCGCCGCCCCCCCCCCCCACCCCCACCCGCCGCGGCACGGGGCGGCGCGGTGGGGGCGCGTTACTTACGCGAGTGGGCGGTGGCGGGCGGCCGGGGCTCGCTGCGGGGAGTCGAAGGGACGGGGTCGGAGCTGTGATCGTGGTGGGCTCGGCGTGCCCACCGACGGCTGGCAGAACCAAAGAGTTAAAATATAAAACCATAAAATGTTTTTTTAAATATTAATGTTCTTATAACAGAAGTTCTTATCAGTGGGTTGCACTGTACTTGGCAAACAAGCCTTTTTACCTTTTAAACAAATAATTCATTAGGTAATTAAATTCAAGTGAGATTACTCTAATTAAATATACACTGCTGTTGAATCATAATTTCTATGTGGCCTAGTTAAAGATGAACGATCTCTTATTCCTGACAAAAAAAAAAAAAAAAAAAAAAAAAAAAAAAGCTTTAAAAGAATTCCCCAGTGACTGGAATAATAGATTTATACACCACCGTACAGAGGTCATTTCAAGAAAGAAGAGACACCAAACACAACATAAAGGGACTTTTCATGTCTGGAGATACTAGAATTTCAGGTTTTATTGCTGCAAGTTCTATTAAAATACTTTGTGGAACCTACGAGGAAATCAAAATTATCTTTCAAAAGGTGATAAGTTATATAAATATCTGCACAAACAGAAATGTTTCTCTGAAGGTATTATTTCTGCATAATTTCAGATGAGTAGCTACTAGGCCTCAAAGGGAACAGTGCATCTTGAAATACTCTGAAGGCTTACATTGGCCAAAATAAGGCAGGACTTTAGCAAAATTAGAAGTAACTTTGTAGCCAACGATGTGCTATATGTCCTGGTTCCCTTTAGTAGCATTAGGCGTTCAAACCATAAAGACTAATCTGGAGAGTAGAAGTTCCTGCTCTCTGCTTTGATCTCCTTCCTCTTGGCTGTTTAAAGCTGACAGTTTGGCTGAATGGCATTCACTGCTTTCATTTGTAAGACATGAGTTTCCTAGTGTTCCAGAGCTAGCAGCTACACCTGTACTGCAGGAATTTACATTGCATTGCTCCAGGATGGCATTGATTTGGGACGGGTGAAATACAAACACAAACTAATTAAAAACTGCATAATGCAGCCCTACAGGAACAAGACAGAAAAACAAATAAATACAACTGCAGCTGGCATGGCAATTGTGCCTTTGCCCCCAAGCAACAGTCTGGTGACATAAAATTATAAACCTTAAAAATTTCACATAATTGCTGTTGATCATTTTGGAGACAAAATGGAAATTATTTTGTTAATTAAATTCAGACCCATAAAATATTCATAGATAGGTAGACAGACAGACGGACCGATAGATACAGAGAGAGACAGATGATTCATTCTATAGATTTGTGCACTTGTTCATATAGGCCTGTGTGCATAGCTTTAACAATTCATTTGCGAAAGCGCTCAGGAAGGGAGCATCTGTGTATTCACATTGCTATCAGAAAGAAATGTAAGTTGTAACTGAGGTGGTCTGATAAAAGATTAATAAAATGTCACTTCCAGGGTATCGGGAAAAAAAATCAATTTATCTTAATTTACTGAAAAGAAAAAAAAAAAAAAAGAGAGAGAGAGATGACCATAATTTCTGTTTTAAATGTGCTCTCCCTCTCTGGATAAAATAACCTTTGTAAACGCGTTATTAGCTGTTACCTTAAGTACAATCAAAAGCTGTAGCTGCTCAGGCTTGGATTCCTTTATGTGCTACCCGTACTATGGATGTGTACCTGTACACATTTAGGGAATCGACCAGGTATCCCTGATTGCAACTTTGTGTATATTTGCACAAACCAAACCGGTCATTTGCACGGTCAGAGGTCTGAAGGTTGCTGTTGCTGTGAACTAAATTTGCAAAGAGTGAGATGATTTTTATTTTAATCTTTTTTTTTTCCCTTTACCTTTTTTTTTTTTTTTTTTTTTTTTTTTTTTTTTTTTTTTTTAACAGAAATGTTCCTCGGATTGGGCGTGAAGGGGAGGAGGGGAAATCTGGCGCTCCAGAGCTACATCACCTCTCCGCCTATAATTGTTTGACACATGCCCTGTTGTCACAAAGTGGGGTTGTTTCCCAGACCCTGCTGGAAAAAAGGTGCAAAGTAATAATGAGTGTTTAACAAGGCTCATAAATCAGGGCTGATGAGAAGCGCTCCGGACGGACGCGCGGAGGCGACGGGGCCTGGCAGCGGGTGACCAGCGAGAGGGGACCAGCGCCAAGGTCCTGCGGAGCCGCAGCCGTGCCCGCGGCACCCCCCAAAAAAGTACACGTCGTCGAATGAAACACGGTCCCATGCTAAATCAGATATAATACACTTAATGAAAACTCAGTCAACTGATCCAAATAGTCGACAGTCGGTGCATAATTAGAATCTAGGCAAGATATATTATGGATTCAGTCCTGCACAGATGTATCATTAAAATGTATAGGATTGGTAGTTAACATGGTAGAGTTATTTTAAACTTACACATAAAAAAAGACGGCG
The DNA here is from genome assembly GCF_017639655.2 of Falco naumanni. Lineage (NCBI taxonomy): Eukaryota > Metazoa > Chordata > Aves > Falconiformes > Falconidae > Falco > Falco naumanni. The sequence continues at coordinate 48,261,106 of NC_054056.1, forward strand.
TGGAAAAAAAATACAGTGAAACTACCTGCTGAGAACAGTCAGAAAATTAGCAACATACGGCTAATCTGTTTTTTGGCACCCCCTCCCCCGCGCACGTTCTTTCCACGGGAAAGAAAATTGAAACAGACCATTAACTGAAGAGATCGTCTTAAATTTCTTCGTCTGTTAGCGGTGCGAGCTGAAAATCTAGAGAGGATTTGCACAAGAAATCGTTACCAGGATGTTTCAAACCAGTTACAGAATCAAATGAAAACTTTTCTTCCTAAGCCACAAACAAGGCGCTTTGGCGATTAAGCCTCCCTTTCGTTTGGTAGATCTTGTTATCGACGCCGCATAAACCCCGAGTTTTACTAACAGGTCCATAGGCGCGTGTATCTGCACGCAGAGACGGCGCACGAACGCGTGTATCTCTGTGGAAATCACACGGGTGAACCGTAGACTAGTAAATATCTGAACTCTACTCTCAGATTGTGCTCTGCTTAGTATCCTATTCCCCTCATAGTTAGGTGTCTTCTTTCAACATCTCTGTCATCTCCATTTGAAGATATTTTCAGCGGTTTATCACTGCCATCTCCAGCCCTGCACATTTGCAGCAGGTTATCACAATTGCCAGTCCCCCCTAGCTGATGTGTTGCGCTGATTACCATCAGTGCCCTCAGATATTTGGTGCGGATTCCCAGCGCTGCAATATCCACTCTTAGGACATCTGGAGCAGATCAAAATCACTGACTTCATTTTTTAGTAGAGACAGTGTTAAAGCTTCACATACCCTCTTCGCAAACATAGCCTTTAGTCAATTCTTGCAGAACCAGCCTTCAGTTAAAATTCGGCCAAGCAGCGACCCCTATGTCTGGATTTGCATTTCTTATCGGACCCCTATCTAAACTCATTTGTTAATAATAAAGGGAAAATCTCTTGGCAGTGGATGCATTGCCTTAAGAAACTGGAAGGATCACACTGTCTCAGCAAACTCCTTCTCAAGAAAGGCTCTTTAAGGAGAAGTTTATCTGCCCAATGATCTTTGAATTATATGAGCTTGGCCATTTAGGTCGATTTACTTTAAACAGAATACAATTTATTTTAAGCGATTACCTTAGGTATAATCACATTATACCCGGTGCTGCTATGTATTTCTCTCCCGCCTGCTTTCAGATGTGTATCCGCTCTCCAACGGGAAGGTGACTCCTTTTCACACTGAGCCCAAATCCTTTTTTTTTTTTTTTTTTTTTTTTTTTTTGCTACGTGACGACTGTTTATCGTCTTTAAAAATGCTGTTCGGCTAATGAGTTGGCACCCCACCCCTTTTTGTTAGGATTTGGCAAAAATGAAGGAGGCGTTCGAGCAACTAAAACACAGATCTCAGGGGGAAAAAAATAGAAGGAAAATATTTTTTCCCGAATTATGTTTAAAATTAGTTGGTATTTTAAAAACAGGTTTTTATTCAATCTTTTAACAATTTCGAGCTAATTTATGGGTGGGGGGTTGATCACATCAACCTTTTTGACTATTTAGGTCTAGCGTTTAGGGAAAGATTTTCCTGGTGCTTCTGGCAGCTGCTGCTGATGTTTGTAATTTCCCGTACAGTTCCTTTCTTTTCGCACTTTTGTTATTAAGCTCCTGCTATAGGTCTTGTATGGGGGGAAATAAACCCAGAATCTCCCAGACCTTCACTAAACTGATTTTCAAGCTAAGTAGCTTAGTGTAGCAGCTCTGGTCCCAGCTTACTTGCACAAGGGGGAAAAAATATTAAAAAGGGCTTTGAAAGGTTACCTACTAATGTGACTTAATAAACCGTCAGAAAAATGGGCAACGTCCAATGCAGGAGCAGGAATCGAGTGGTAAGGGGTTGCCATTTACTGCTCAGAATTGTGCATAATTAATGGCGTTCGCAGGACCCTGCTCATCCTTGCGCTGGGAACTTTGCAGATGAGGAACAAAGCTCTCCTCCCAGTCTTGCAACTTTCCTCCTTCTCGGCGGGTTTCTTTCTTTCTTTCTTGTTTTCCGTCCTGTTTCTCTCCGCGCCCGCACCCCCCCACCCCCCCACCCCACTGTTACAGGTAACCTGCACTTCGTATTTATTTGTTCTATTTCGAGGCAAAGTGAAGAATAGCAAAGTTCGCCCCGAAAAGATGCTGGGCTGATAGAAAAAGCAAATAAGACTTTTTTTTTCTTACTTTCTTTTTTTTCTTTTTTCTTTTTTTTTTTTTTTTTTTCTCCTCTGAACCGATCTGAGCAGGATGGGGGCGGGTGGGGGAGGGGATGACTCACATTTCTTAAGCCTCCAAGTGGAAATCTTTTCTGGATACACATTCCACCGAGATCTAAAGCGCTAAGAAGATTTCGGCAGCGTCGGTGCCTTATCCCACCTTTATTTACCTGCAGCCCTTGTAATGTGACACTTCCATTCTCAAAACACGGCTGCAATTTTCAAGCCCCGCTCAGCTTTGTTACGGCCGTGTGTTTTTGTCTGAGGGTCGCTCTCCTGCTTTGAGGGTGAGATTTTGGAGCGGTGGGGGGAGGTCCTCCTCTCTCTGTTTGGCATAGGAAGGGGAAAGCTCGCTATTTCCAGCTTATGAGGGAAGGAAGTTTTAACCAACTCTCCGAGACCGAGCGGTTCCCTGGGGCGCACGGAGGGAAGGGCTGGCAGGGGTTAGAGACACCCCGCGGGGCGTTTGCAGGAGGGGAGGCGCGTCCCTCCCTCCCAGCGGCGGCCAGTGCCCGGCGGGACCCGCGCTGAACCCACGGCTGCGAGCACGGAGAGAGCGCGAAGCCCCGCGGAGTAGCACGGACCTTAGGAGCTGGCTCTCGTCCTGGGTTTGGGAGAAGGAGACATACACCCGTGGTTCCCCTACCCCTACCCCCACCCCCACCCCCCCCGCGGGAGAACACTTGCATCCCCAACGGCAGCGGGCCTTGGCGTCCGCGGCCCCCTCCGTGCCACGCCGCGCTGTCCCTTGAGGAAGAGCTCGGCGGCTCCGTCCGCCCCTTCAGCACAAAGACGGAGCTCCCGGGCGGCGGGGACCGCGGCGGCGAGGGCTGGGCCGGGGGCGGCCGCTCCGTGCCCCTCCCGCGAGGCCGCTCGGCTGGCGCCGGCCGCGGGGCAGCAGCGCCCTGCCGTGCCCTCCCCGCGCCCGGCGAGGCAGGAGCGTCAGCCCCGCCGGGGGCTCCGCGCCGGACCAGCGGGGCAGAGCGGCCCCGGGCAGTCCCACTGGGGCTGGGAGGGTCGGGGCAAGAAACGCCCAGTCCTCGGCCCGCCGCCCTCCCCCCGGCTCCTCGTTTCCCCCCGCGGGGGGTCTGGGAGGCCCCCGGCAGCGGTAGGAAAAGAAAAGTTTGCGATGCCGGCCGGGCGGTGTGC
>NC_054056.1:52739461-52779461 GCF_017639655.2 Falco naumanni
TTGGTTCACTTTTCCTTGTGGTATAATAGCCCTCTTTCATATCTTTCTTAAATACACAACTGAAGAAACACTATATGTTAATACTTCAGCTAACAATAGCTATTCTACACAGATACGTCTAATATCTACATAACTTCCCAAAGTGGGGGTGGGAAGCTGTCTCTAACTTCAGCAGGGTTTGAAGATTTGTGTGATACAGTAGGTGCATGTAGCAGGAAAAAACAGAGGTGAAGTGTACAAGGAATTAAAAAAAAAAAAGAAAAACAACTTTTCTGTCAGTATCCTATAGGCCAAAGGATTGCTTGTAGATAATCATGGATTAATTGTGAATGTAAAGAAAGAGACACTTTTTTTTTTATCAAAGCTGTTGCCTCAGGGCAAACTCCAGTGCCATGAAAGCCGAAATGTTTTCTTTTATCACAGTTCCTTCTCTGGCACCTGAAATTATTTCTTTCATGTCTGATAGTGAGGAACGAGGCAGCATAGCTCCCCAGAGATGAGCGATTGTTACCATGGTCTCATAACATATTGGCAGACGATGTGGCATCCATGTACACCTGTCACTCAAACAGGGCAAAATGCAGATGTGGCACTAAAGCCTAAGCTCAACCACTTGGAAGCCTCCCCCCCACCAATGCACACGCACACCCCAAAACACACACATGTCCTCCTCAGCCCCCCTCCTTCCCAGGATGTGGCTGTTTTTCAGTACACATATGTGAGTGCACTCAGACGTTATCAGGCCTGTTTAATGCAATGAACCTGCATTAGCATTTCTGCAGGGCAAACACAAATAAACAGAAATGCGCTGAAAAAAAATGTTTCAAACAAATTCCTTTGCAAGTCAGGCAGAGAGAGAAAGGGAGAGAGAGTACAGCACGAAAATGAGCCAATTTCCTTCATATGGAAGTGAACTAAGACCTTTTAATGAAGACTCCAAGGCCAGGGAGGGAAGGGGGGGCTAGATGGATGCCTATTTACTTTTTTATTTTCTTCAGGCTTTGGGCAGCTTATGTCACTATTGTCACACAAGGCAAGGTGATGAAAGTGTCAAAAGGCAATCAGATACGGGTTTATTTTAATCTTTGGACTCATGCTCTTGGGGGCAATTTGAATCCCAGTTTAAGGCCCAGCATATGGGCAAGAGAAGGAGACAGGCAAAACAATTTTTGTTGGGAGATATTGTATCTAGTACAGTTCTGGGACAGATCTTCTGCTAGGGGTGGGACACAACTGCATTAGAAAAGGAAGGAAATAACACATATGCATGGCTCTAAGGTTAACAAACATGTTGAGGTGACTGGATTTGTCCATGTGAACGATCTGACATTTCTGGTCAGTGAGACAGAAAGTACAGCACAAAATGAAATGTGAACCCTCTCTTCTCCCTCTCTCTTTTTTTTTAAGTAAATTGCCAATTTAGCTCCTGGGCTAAAGTAAATAGTGCACTGCCATTTTTAAAAGGGAAATATGACAAGGAACCCAAATGCGTTCATCTGAGATTTGTAAATCCATTGCTTTATTGAACCATTTGTCCATTCTTATAAGCTGATTTATAATAACTGTAATGTGATTCATCGTGTCATCTTGTAAATAAATGTGACACTTCATTAAACACAGTAATCAAATTTAAGCAGTCCCACTTTCATGCTAACAACTGAGACCTTTACAATTCTATTGCTCTGAAGATACTCCTACTCTAATGAAAGTAGCATCAAGCAAAGAATAAAATGTAACAGAGGTAGATTTCTTAGAGGCGTGATGAAGAAATAAATATAGTTTTAGTGAGTAGCCAGTAATGAAATTAGTAATGGTCTGAAATGTACTGTAACAATGGTTTTACAAGATACTCCTGTTGGGCTGTTTTATGTTAGTAAGGAGTGGCCAGTTTGAACATCTTGGAAAATCTGTTGTAGGATTAACAAAACCGTTTTAGAGCCTGAATTTCAGAAAGAATTTTTTCATGCTATTTTTGTGTTTGCCATCTGGAATGACATTGCAAGCTGGCAAACACAGGAATAATGTGAGATATTTCCATCACACAGAGTTAGCTACAGATTCTTCAGGGAATGTAAGCATCTGAACATCAGTCAGATACCCATAATTATCCTAACTTTGACCTGTTTTGAGGGATCAAGCAGACCCTGTATTAAAATCAACTTTTGCTTTCTTTCAGGAAATGGTTGCCTCTATCTCCTGAGGGACAGGCATTCAAATCAAGGAAAAATCAAAGAATTACAAATGGGAAAGTAAGCACAGAATACAGTTTTTCTGTCTTGATTGGGAGTGATTTAACATTTTAAAGACAGCAAATCCATGTTGTGAGCCAGATTTGCAGGTGGAGTAGATCACTGTGAATTACCTTGGTTTAGGATTTGGTCTACAGTCCTTAATTATGCCCTCTATTGATCAGCTTTAAGGACAAAGCTTATTTCCATGGCTCTGCTATCATACTGATACTATTGTAGAAATGAACATGGAATTCAAGATTAGAACATTTGGGGGTTCAAACCAGAAATTTGGGATGAAAAAGCAAGCAAGGTAGCTATACTATTTTAATCAGCATTATTAGGGTTTTGGTGCACTACAAGGCAGAATCTCTGCTTCCTATTCACATGACTCTGTTCTTTGTTTTATCCCTGGTTAGGTGGAAGCAATCATCACACTCAGAAACCGAGATCCATTCCAGCTGCAGCCTGGAATATCAAATGTGACTGTCCTTTCTGAAGTTTATGCTCATGTATAGCTTGACCGCTAAAGTCTGATTTAGTTTTTTTAAAAAAATTGGAATCTGCTATAATTGAAGGCAGCTAAAGATAGTATTTTAAACAGACTGAAAGAGAGCAATGGGAACTGCATGAAAGACAGTCGTCAGGAATAGGAGAGGTGTTGAAAGATAGTGAAGGCTGAGCTCCAAAATGGAAAAGCCCTAAGTATACAGGCATGATAGTAGAAGGTGCCAAGGAAATTCAACTCCAGTAGAAACTAGGGAAGATGTATCACTGTCTGTTACAGGGTGCCCAGCACTTTCAAAGATCCGTATGTTTAACATCTAGCTTCCTATTTCTAGTGAGAGAATGGAGGAGGTCTCTGCATTGAAAGTGAGAGGCTGACAAGCAGAAAGGGCCAGAAAAGATGAGACTGTCTGCAAGCGGAGAAACAGAATATGGGAAAAATGATGAAATAGCAAAATAAGAGAAAGTTAAAGAAAGAAGGTTGTTTCATGTCTGCTTCATACAGAAAATCTTGCTAGAACAGGAAAACAAAGAGAATGTACTTGAAAAATTTAATCTAGAAGAAATAAAATTACCTTTTCTGGGGACATAAAGCTGGCTTTGAACTCCACCAAAGTTTATAGTTCAGAATTCAAGAATGGTTGAACTGGGTCTTGTAGCTTATCTGTTGTAATACAAAGATCCCCAAATGGAAACTAAGAGGTCCTGGGATGGAGTGATAAGCAGTATTTGTTAAATAGCCCTTATCTAGGAACACTCTCAAGGAAAAGTGTGGTGCAAACATCCAGTCTCAATGAAAATGTTAGGGCTGACAATTTTAATTAAGTCATTAAGTCAAATCTTCAGAAAGTATTTGGCAAGATTTGAATGGCATCTGAGAATTGTTCTCACCTGCATTGTACCACCTTGATCCTGGTGAACTCTTTCAGTTGTAGTGCTTCTAGGTAGTCTTTGGAGCAATGATCTTGTAGCTGTGTTCTATATTGAAAAAATGAATTCAGGATGCCTTTCATCAGTAGATCAAGCAAGCTCAAATATTTGAAGCTTTGTCCCTAATCTTAGCTAGCTCAGGTGTGCCTGCTACTTGCTAGTGCTGCTTTTTATCATGTGAAGTGTTCCTGCTGCATCAATCAGCTCTGGCTGCCAAAACCAGGTGAATTCTATGAGTAAAATGTGAGGTATCTGGTGTGAAAGACTTAGCTGGTCCTCATCTTGTCTTAGAGCAGTAGCTGAATTCTGCATTGTTAAGACCTACTGTTATGTTCAAGTGTTTTGAAGCAGCAAAATGGCTAGATGCATATGGCCATTTGGTAGCATCCTGAACAATTTCTAGAATGGAATTCTAAAATTCAGAGGTCCAGCTACCTAAAGGATCCATAGCATTGAGGCGGAGATACAGATTTCCTCCTGCAGTAAGTAGAGAGGACTAAGACCTCAGAATGGAATCCACAATAGTAGCCATGCTGTGCATGAAAGTTAAGCAACAGGAAATGTAAAGAGCCAAACAGACTGAAACTTTAAGGTAGGGATTGTTGGGAAGTGTTTCCTATTCGGCCTATATATATACTGTTTCACAGTAGCACAGTATTTTACTTAATGTGGTGTGCCTAGTAGTTGGCACACTCAGACCAGATGCACACTCAAGTTTAATTTCTTCCTTAGCCTGAGGGACTTCAGAGAATCACATAATTGTTCAGGTGGGAATGGACCTCTTGAGATCATCTTCTCTAAACCTGACCTGTTCAAGCATGGACAGCAAGGGCAAGTTGCCCAGGACCATGTCCAGCAGGGTTTTGAATATCTTCAAGAATGGATACTCCACAACCTCTCTAGGCATACTCTTCCAAGTTTTACCATCCTCACAGCAAAAAAGTGTTTTCTTGTATTCACACTGAACTTCTGATATTTTAATTTGTGAGCACTGCCTTTTTCCCTGTCATTGGGCACTGAGAACAGCCTGGCTCCCTCTTTTTCATTCTTTTCTATCAGGTATTTATACGCATTGATTAGATCGCCCTGAGCCTTCTCTTCTCCAGGATGAAGAGCCTCTCTCAGTCTTTCCTCATATAAAAGATGCTTCAGTTCCTTAATCAATTATTGGCCCTTTGCTGGACTGGCTCTAGTATGCCCATTCCTCACCTCTGCCAGGGATCCCAGAACTAGACACAGCATTCTGGGTGTGTCTCTCCAATTCTGAGTAAAGAAATGTTCACCACACTTGACCTGCTGGCAGCACTACTCCTAATGCATCCCAGGATGCTGTTGGCCTTCTTTGCTGGAAGGGTGTATTGCTGGCTCCTGGTTACCTTGTTGTCCACCAGGATCTCCAGTCTTCTCATCATGGTGGATCTCAGATTACATGGTCTGGTCATGACAGCAATAAACCTGTGCTAGCAGTTTGGGGTGACAGGCGTGGAACAGTAGTTTTTATTCTGGTGATCATACCCTTTGTAGGACAAGGTAGCATACATTATTTTACCCAGGATAATAACACAGCTGAAGACAATCTTTACCGGACCCATTAGATATGACGTTGTTGCTGTCATCATGGACCAGAACTATACTCGCCATTGCTGTTAAGCAGAGCAGGATGACATAGAGGACTTTTTGGGATGCAGTTAACATTGCCATATTGAGTTTAACTGTGTCCAGCAAAGTGTCATAAGTAGCCTGTGTGCAAACCAGCTGAAGTGTATGTGTTTTGGCAAACAATATTGTTTATGTGTTGTTAAAGTGTTTAATTTTGCATTAAAAGTTATTGGATTTGCCCTAGAAGCTCCCCAGCTACTCACATAGTTGGAAATTTTAATTGCCAAGTGACCAAAACCCTTATTAGCACCTGCCACAATGGTGACGTTCTGGGCATTGAATGTGGGGCTAATTTTTATGGAGGAGCTGATCTGTAACAGGCAAGGACTTCTAGTACAGCAAGCAATGAAAGCTGAAAGGAAAAAGGTCATTCTTTTGGGACGCATGGGAAGAAAAGTCTGGAAAAAGAAAATCCCATGGTTTTGCTCTTTGGGTCTGGAACAAATGGACAAATCAAGGCAGTTTTGAGAGAGCCAGTTTACCTCAGAACCACATGCCGAATGTTAATGTGTGCACAGTCCCTCTCAATGTGCCATCCTGGTCATGGCAATAAGGTATTCTTGCTCTTTCTTTAACAAGTAGTTTGTACTTATATTTTAAAAGAAATTTCTAGTCTTCCAAGATGGAGAGATAAGGAAATTGAAACATTTCATATTGATCCATAAGTATAAAGGCATCTTTATACACCCTCTATCTGAAGAGGCAAAGTCAATATGGCACCTAATGCAATACTTCTACAAGGTTTCCATTGGTTTGCAAATAATTTGTTTCCCTTCAGCCCGTAACTGGCCTCTCCAATAATGCTAGCCAAATTCAGCATGTAGCAAATATGTGCAGACTGTAGAACTCCCTTTGGAAAAACAAACAAATACCCCAACTTGTCCCTGTCCAAAGGAACTTTGAAAAAAAACAAATATTAGGAATTATAGCATTCAGTGTCAGCAGACCACCTGCTTACCTTTACCTACTGTTTGCCTTTGATTTACCATTATACAGTCTAGAGGACAAATCTATCACCCCACCCAGCTCTCACAGCAAACTAGCTATGTCTGCCGGTTCGGGTATTACAACAGGGAAGCTTGGTCTCACTGCTTGTCCAGGGAAAGGGGATGGGCGTGTAGAACTGCAGTGGTAAAAGGATCCAAAAAGTCCACAGCTTCTCCTGTAATTACACAAAAGTTAGAATGCACTTCATTTGTGAGCTTATGTTCTTTCTTTTAAATCAAATGTTAACTAACTTTGCTACTTCTGCACTTGCCTTGATGTTCGTTAAACCAGTGACTGGCACTGTTCCACGTCTGGCCATTGAAGTGCAGAGAAATATAGTCATAGGCTGACTGAATATACATGATGCTGTCAAGCATTGCTGCTTGGTGGCATTAATATTGCTACTATTTATTGTTTACATATTTAATGACCTTATTGATATTATGCACTTAGTCCTACTACTTATAATAAACACAATTTATAAACAGTTTATAGTGAAATATGTAATGTGATTAGTCACAATACCTGAAATAGGTGCAGATTTTGTGTGTGCATGCCACAGATGATTTCAAAACGATATTATCATGATATAAGTCTGTTTTGGTAAACTTAGGCATCAGCAAGTGACCTACATAGAACCATTTTTGTCTTCAGCAGAAAACTGATCAAAGGTATAATTATAGTGTGATTACCTTGGTTTTAACTCTAGTTAGCAAAAAAGAGAGAAAATAAAAAATCTCTCATAAATCAGACCCTTCAGGTTATGACAGCTCTAGTTTTATGTCTGGCTGTATATTATTTCTTTAGCTAACACTTAAGGAATTATAGACCGTTTCCTAAGAGACACTGACCACCTTCTGACTGTCCTTGGCTTTCAGGACATGACCTATTTTCCCAAAAGGAAATCTTTGCCCAAAGCGTCCATTTTGTAAGCTTTAAATGCCTAAACTCACTTTGATAATAACACAGTGTTGCAGTCTCAGGAAATACTGCAGATATGATGTTACTCAACTGAGATCTGACATAGGGGCAATTGGAGCGACCCTCGCTCCCCAGACCAGGTCAGGGTCAGTTTTCTCAGTAAGAATCAGGATAATTTGCAAGGGGAGCCCCCACTCCCTGTGGCTTTTGGAAGCATGCCATAGGTAAGCCACCTCTCCTTGTCATCTATCCTTGGAATTTCCAGAATGAGAACATCCTTTCCCTAAGCCCAGTGGGACCCACAGGAGGCACACACGTGGGACAGACTGGCCACAGTCTGTATTGCCCTGTCTCCTGCTAGTACTGCCACATTTGCAGCACCAAATCCTGGATGGGCTGCAAAAAACACAGGAGAAGGTGAGAAGCTTTCGTACTGCCAGCAGGAGCAAGGTAGCTGGTTTAAAACTGGCTTGGAAATGCCTGTGGAACAACAGATCTGACTTCTTCATAGGCACACCCAAACCAGCTTCTCTGTCAGTGTTCACCACTTTAATTTTCTCAGCTGCAGGTGGTGGTGGCTAGAAAAAATTACATATTTCTGGGTAAACTTTATGGTGAAAAAGTGTTCTTTGTAATGAAAACACTAGAAATTTGGAACTTTCACCATAAAAGGTGCACTTTTGGAGAAAGCTACTTCTTCTAGAGACAGGAGAAACTCTTTCCAAGAGCCTGCACATGTAAATCATAAAGGAAAAAGGACTGATCCTGTCAGTCCTTTTATAATACCTTTCATTTCCTACCTGTTGCTGCTTGCACAGACCTGTTTTTTAATGCTCTTAAACAGCAGTGGTGACCTATGGGAAACATGCCCATATACCTGCATATTAGGATTTTTAAGGGTCTTTTTTTTTTTCCTCTTTCCTAACAGCAGGGTGACTAGGACTCAGGATTTCATTATGTAGGGAAAAGTCCTGTAATTACTGAAAATAGGGGCTGTAATACAGCCAAGGTATTACAGTGCCTTTATATGGGAGAAAAAAAGTAATAGAGCAGAAGTCTTTTTACACCAATATAAATACTTTTTCAGCACAAAATACTATCTATAACATCGACGCTAAGAATCAAATAGTAGTAGGAGGAGAGAAAATTAAAGGAGAAAGCTGGAGTGAATAGAGGACAAGGAAATCAAAGAATAGAAGGAGAACAGAAAAGGAGCAGGGAGAGGCAGTATATTGAAACTGAATGGGGAAAGCACAGAATGAAAAACATAATACAGGTCTATTTTTATACTGACATGAAAAACTCATCTTGGTGGATTTACAAGCAATTGTGAATCAGAGTGACCACCAATTTCTGACCTTAAGTAACAGAATCAACATGTGATAAACTATGTTATACTCATTCACACACATATTATTGTAATAATTTTATTTAGTAGAAAAATAAAGAATTATGTGTTTAGGATTAGCAGGGGTACTTCGGCAAAGGGTTTACCCAGAACAGTTTCTTCTAAAATGTAAAAGGATGACAATATTAGAAGTTTAGCTGAAAAGGAAAGTTTTTTCTGAACTAAATTTCCTGCAAAACATGGATCTGACCTTCCTGCCTCTCTATTAAGAATTACTGACTTACCAAGATTTACTCCACTGATATATGCTCTGAATGGATCTGGATATATTTGAACATAAATGTAATTATATGTAAGTACTATAATTTTATTACCATGATGCTACAGCTATTGATTATAGATAATTGTCTGAAGTCTACAGATATGGTTGTGTAGAGCTGACAGCTAGTATCATCATCTCTCTGTGCTATTGGAGGAAAATGAAATCAGATTTTAAGAGCACCATCTTATTTCAATAGATACCTGAAATGCAGATGGTGAATATCTTCCTCCATACTTTCTAAAGTGAGTAAATTTAAACTTGATTCTGAGAAGTGCCTGTAGAAATACAAGTGCAGGAATTATTTTGGTTATTAACTCTCAGTGTCTCAGATCAAATATTAGCAGTTTACAAAAGGTCTTCTTGTCAGCCTAGAAAGGAAAACCATTCCTTACTTGGGGTAATTACTTGTAACAGATTCTATAGAGCAAATTTGGTTTCTCTCACTTTCTGAATTGTCTTCAGATTTGTCTCATGACTTCAAAGATACAACTTTCTTATATTTCATGTAAAACATCTATAACAAGAGGGTTGGGTCCTGCAGTTAGAATTCAGCTAACCATTACCTCAAAAGGTAAATCAAAGCATTTTGAAGTTTGCAGTTTTTAGTCTTTGTGTATATTTGTGTTGAAGTTTGAAATGCAAAAGAGAAATGTCAAAGTCTTAATGGAAATATTATCCCACTTTCCAGGCAATTCTAAGCTCCTGTGCCCAAATTAGCCAGACTGTCCTCCTGATATGTGAGCTACAACATGTTATGCTGAGAGGATGAAAAATTTTAGAAATATACCTGTGCTTTCAAAATCTTCAGAAATTCCTTGGTGCTGGCTGTGGTCATGAACAGGAAGTGGGACTGCTGAGTAAAAGAGTGTCTTTCTATACGATTTTCCCACTATGTTGTAATTATATTCAACACTGATGGAAACTGGGGAAATAGGAAAAAAATGAGAGAAAAAAAAAACCAAACAAAATACAAAAACCTTGCTTTCCACTAGTGATCTCCTCAAGCTGTCAGGGAGATTTGGAAACAAGAATTGAGGGAAACCTCAGCACAGCCATGCACAGCTTCTACCGAAATGGAAAGATTGCTAGAGTTTCCACATATCACCCCATCAGATGAGGGCCACTCACAGGATGTCTCTCTTACTAGAGATGAATTCACAGCCAGACCTATCATGAGCTCCCAGACAAAACCAAAACTCATGAAAGTATGACAGGCAAAGAGTTTCTGGGCTTGAGATATTGCTGCTGTAACATCACAGCACTCTCCAAACTATCAAGCTGCAACAAGGTCTTTTACCACCTCATACCAGCATACACTTCATGCCAGCCCCTATGCTGCCTTGCCATCTCATCCAGGGCACATGTGTTCTCTCTCTTCTCTTGCTTCTTCCTCAGCTGCTCCCTCTTCATTGGCTCTCAACCACTTAACTTAACCAGCCACAGCTGCACCTTATCTACATCGGCCAACCCACCACCCCTGAAGCCAACCCACAGTTGTATATTATCAATGCTAATTTACCCAGCTTCATTCCTCTACAGTGTACTGGGGGCCACTGGTGAAAAGCTTGGTACGTGTGTAATCTGTATTCTTTCCTGTAAGGATGAGATATCTGCTACCTATTTATTAAAGGGTTTATTGATTCATTTAATCTACCATATCTGCCTTCTACATATCATTCCCAGTTACTACAGACTCTTAAAAGATTAAAACATTAAAGTTATATACTCCTTTGCCTCAAACAGACCCCTTTCAGGAGTGTTTTAGTAAGCAAAAGAGCCCCAGTCCCAGGCATCAGCTTCCCCAGGCAGTTCTCTGTGGAGGAGGGACATATGTCCTGAACAAAGAGCCTGAGCCCATTGCTTGTCCCCTCACCACTGGTTTTGCCTCCCTGCTGCTGGAGGAGGGCTGAGTACACAGGGTGGCCCTGGCCGGGCATCGCTGCAGCTGGGGAGTACACTGTCTTGGTGTTATTTGGAGAGAAAGGTGCTGGAAGACTTATTTTATCTTGATTTTTCAAATTAAGATAAACTAATTGTCCTCACATGTGCTATGGGGAAAAAATTGGTTTTGCTTACGTGACTGAGTGGGTGTGATCTTTGAGCTGGTATCGCCTAAGCTCCCAACCTGGCAATTGCCTCTTCCTCTATTGTGGAGAAGCACTCTGAGCTACTGGGCTGGCCTCATTCAGGTCTTTTGAATGATAGCACAAATAAGTAATAATAATAGCATGATGACGTGTGTCTTTCAAAGCACGAAATGGCTGCTCTAGGTGGTGACAGTCCTAAAAAATGGAAACTGCAGCCTTTAAAAGCTCACCAACTTTTTAATGAGGCTAGGAAATGGTAGAGCAGAAGTCCATTCCCTGGACAGTGAGAGTGACATGGGTAGGAAATGTACTAACCTAACCCACTCTCCTTGCAGCCTACAGCCTGGAGTCCTCCAGGACTCCTGACTATGCAGGGAAGAAGCCAGGAACGCCTCCTTTGGGACTGCAGCTAATTAGAATATCCCGAAATCCAATGTCAAAACCTGGCCAGAAGCCTTAAGGAGAAACCTCAGATTTAATAACTAGATTAGAGTAACAGCACAGCCGCAGAGAATTTCTTCATGTGGGTAGCTTTTATATTTCAGGGGAAGGGGATTTGTGGTGGGGTTTTTTTTGTTTGTTTTTTAGACAATCTTAATGAAACCATGAAGCTGTGGTTTTGTTTGGTTACAAAATCTATGACATTGAATTAAGTAAAGGCCTGAGAAGCAGCCTTCAAATCTTTTTTTTTTTTTTTTTAATTTTTTATACACTGTGCTTTGAAATAGGCTGATGCAATAAAGCAAAAATGCACTGTGTATCTTTCGTGCTGCTTTTGTCACTAATACAGTAGCAGATTGTGGAGAGGGTCATATTCTTGCCAAATACCCCTATGTTCTAAATAATAAAATTCCAGCAAAAGCAAGGGACTAGTCATGCAGAAGAACCTAAAGGTTTCCTACCAATGTGGTAAATCCCTTCTGCTAGCAAATAATTGTGAGCTATTTATAAATGCTGTTTTCTTCTACTTGGAAAATTTGTTTTGCTTATTGCAGTTGTAGGCAACACCAATTAATATGTAAACTAACAATACGAGATACTGCTTTCCAGTAGCATAATAGCCTATTTTTCTGTGCTGCTTCTATACATTTAACTTTAAGCCCCTGAATTCTTTTGAAATCAATGGAATTATGCATTTCTTTAAGATGAAGCATGTGCTTGACTGTGTGCCTGGACACAGGCAAGAACGTGACAGCATATTAGTCGGAGGTTAGTCACACGCTTGAAAACACTGGGGGAAGACTTCATCACTTTTCACAACATGAGAGGCACAAAGGTTACAAGTAGGTAAATACCAGCTTAATATTTTACAATGGACGTTCACATCAATGCTGGTATTTCCCTTAAAAAAAAATCTTATTAGAACGTTTTATCTAGACCTTTCATTTTTATGAGATGTTAATAGAGTCTTTATAAAACCATGGGTTAGTTAAAAACTTCTCTTAGATGAAGGTGTCATTACTGGTGGGCCCATGCTGCTCTTTTGGCATTCATCAGCTGGAGGCAAGTGGGCTGTCTCATGGGGAGTTGAGAACTTGCAGGTTATCACTTTGATTAGCTGCTGTAGGCAACTGGTGGCTACTGTAATTGCCTCCACAAGTCTAAAATGAATATACATTTTCTCTGACAAGGAAACGGTAGGAATATATGCCTAGTGGAGGCTTTAGGTTCCTATAATGCCATGGAGATCAAATTAAAAAAGGAGAGAGAAAACCTGTTGCTATAGTACTTCATTAATTAAACATCAATTTAGAAAATACTATGGCATTGACAGGTTTGGGACTGGCTGCTGATACTGTTTGGCAGGGACAAATTTTCAAGTGGGTTAATGTGTAAGCCTCACGGAAGATAACAATGATGCTGTAATTGGGAGGCTGCCTCTTTAAAATATTGGTTTAAATTACAGTATACAAAGTCAGCCTAATGATTTAAGTATTTTTAAGTAGGTATTTTAAAGAAGTTCCCTCATTAGCAGCCATCTGTAGGCAGTACTTGGAGCAGGCGGAGAGTGGTGCAGGGAGAGGAGGAGAAGGGGAGCAGGAACTTTCACACTGCTTGAATAGCACAGGTCTGGGCTGGAGAGAAGCAGCTCAGGGATGACAGGGGAAAAATGGTAAACCAGGAGCCAGCACTGCAGCTGAGATCCAAACAGCATCTGCATTTGCCTTCTCCCAGTTTTGATTTACATTAGCATCCTGTGTTGTTCTCTTAATGCTTTTCCTTCTTCAGAAAACTTATGCCTGTTTCTTTGGGAGATGTGCCAACAGTCGGGCCTTGGCAGTGGAAAAAGTGCAGGAGCTCAGCTCCTGGCAGCTCCAGCTCCTCGAAACGCTGTGGGTATGTGAGCTGAATGGTGAATGCCAGGACAAGGTGTTTTGAGAGGGGGCTGGCTGGGTGGCCATGCCGCTGCTGAGCCAGACATCCCAGAATGGTGTCCATATTGTGCTGGGAAGCACTTGGGGGAGCAGGCACAGCAGAGGGGACCTGCCCTGCTCTCCCACAGTCATCAGCATCACCTGTCAAACGAGCTGTCTGCCTCCAATCCACAGGGCAAGGGGAATCCGTGACACCTGCAGATGCATTAAAAACAGTATGTTTTGGTTCATCCTGGTTCATTTTCTGCTTTGTGTGAGTGCATGTGCTGGTTTATTTGTCAGCGAGGTTTTGCTCATCTCCAAAATTATCTGACCTTCCCCAGTCATGCAGTAGCCCAACAGTATGGAGGGATGTTGAAAAACTAATCCAGTGGGTCACGTTGGTTTCTCTTTTCCAAAAACACAGGTCTGTAAGAGGCAATGAGGCTGCACCAGTATCAGTAAGAGCAAAATTTGACCAACTACTTCTGAATCAGGAAAGAGAAACAAAAGGCTGAAGGGAATGGATATGTTTTTCTCTTTTGTTGCTAAGATATCTGACATTAATACTTCTGGGAACAGCAAGGTGAGAAATAATAATAATAAAAAAATCCCTAAAATCAGCTTTGATATAAGTTTTTAAGCTATTGCATCATCCTGGGGAGTTATCATGTCATAGCTCTGGAACTGAACTCAGGATATTTTACAAGGGGAAGATTTTATTAGAAGCATTATGTTTTCATATAGAAAAAAAATGAGTGAAGAATCCAGTCTATATTCTTTCTCTTTCCTCTTGGGAAAACAAGTTGGGTATTTGGCAATCACAGTCTTCAGGATAAAAGTGGTGTGTGTGCTTTTCACACATTTTCTGCATAAATATTTTGAGGTTCCTGTAAAACAGGACAACTGCTTTTTTTATTCTTCATGAATCAGCCCCTATGTTTGAAACAAATCGTTGCAGCAACAAGGAATGACAGCATGACAGCCTAGTAGGTTATTAATGGGAGTGACAGCCTGCAAATCAGAAATCATGGCAGTGCATCTGTATGAACAGCAATTTGTGCTCAGTTGAATAACCAGGAAATCCAGAAAATCAGAAAAGGCTGGGGGAGAAGCTGAATCCAATAGAAACATTTTTAGATAACCCAAACTTTCTAGAAGTAATTGGCATGTCAGGGGAATAGCAATGTTGAAAAGTTTAGTAGTACCAATACTCAGGTTCACATATGTTTGTTTCGATGCCCACTAAAGACCTAAAACTAGATAAAAGAAATGAGGGCAAATGTAAAAATGTTAAAGGGTTTTTATTATCTGTTATAGTGATGTCATCAAGAAAATGAAGTTGCAGCCTACTTAACTGCTTTATCATATTTTGCTAACAAATTTTATTTGCTGTGTATTCCAGACACTTAATAGTGAGGCTCAGTAAGCAGAATGCTGGAAACTCTCCACAAAGGAAAATCTCTATAATTTATAAATGCAGGTGCTTTACTATTTCTACCCTCAGGTTGAGTCATTCTGTATAAGGAAACAGAGCAAAATCAAATATATTCCATTTTTTTCTCATAATAGAAAAGAATGGTGCTATGTAAAGTATGGGTTAGCACGTTTTCAGTCTTAGTTTATATAAAAGTTTATGGAAAAAATCTCTATGGACCTCTAGAAGTAAGATTAAGTTGTTCATGTAGATGTTTCAAGCTTTTCTAGATGTTCCTAAAATTCTCCTGATGGTCATCTGGACCCGAATTTTCCATCTCACTGTTAATGGTCACTGATACTAGTCATCAATTATTTTATAGTGTACTTCTCACTAATGATAAGCTAAGCAATGCAGTCTCAATATTTTCATGAACTAAAATAGGTGTTTTAGTTGTAGGTACATATAAACTGCCGTAAAAGACAACCTGGGATCAGAGCTAATAAAATTTCTGACTTCAGTCCCAATCCAGAAAGTGGAAAATTTGGCTGACCTAATCTCCAAATTGGAGGCTTCTGCAACATACTGGCTTTAAACTTACATATCTCAATCCACATTTTCCTCTTTCAATTAGTGTCAGTTGTTTAACCTAAGGGATACCAATCCCCCAATGGTGCATTCCAGCCATACAATTACTTGGACAGTAAAACTTTCCTTTGATTTATGTGTTCAGTGAGGACTGCAGGCTCTAGGAATACGAATCTCTTTTTACAGATACACATTAAGCACAGCAGTATGGCTTTATTGTTTTACAGTGATTGCTAAAAGTGTGAAATTCTGCACAAGGCAAGTCCAAGGAAGGTCCTACCTTCAATTCAGAGGGACAATAACTCTTCTCCATGAACAGCATTTGCATGATGATCAGGTCATCCATACTGAAGCATAAACTTTCAGTGCTCCAAAGGAAGAAAAAGAGACAAACAACATACAGTTATATGCAGTCAGAAGCCCCATACCCTACATTATACCTTCCTCCCAAAGCAGTAAACTGTTCCCTGCTTTGCCTGCCTGTTTGGTTTCCATATAAAAATTAGGAAAAAAAAAAAATCTATCTATAAATCTCAAAATCTGTTTTGATTTGTAGGGAATCTGCTTTTTTCTGGTTTTGATTATTTATGATAGCTTATTTTTCTAATAGGTTTTTTCTTTGCATTATCAAGCATGCAGCCTTTGAATGTCATGTTTAAGTTTTATTTCCAATGGTACAGTAGCAATTTTGCATCTCTTCATCAGCATTTGTGTTTGATTTGCATTAGAAGTTAGCATACTGCTACGGGTAACCCCCAGGCAGTGCTATCATTCTGTTCTTGAAGTAGAAAAAAAAAAAGAGTATGCCTTTTTGGATTACTAAAAAATAAAATAAAATGAAACTAACTCAGAAGAAAACCCCCATTGGTTGAAAATCTTTTTAATGTCAATACAAAATATAAACAAAACTTGGTTTCTGAACGAAGTATCAAGACAAATAATCCTCTTGCCCATCTGTTATACTAAAATGGCCGCTATGGTATTATGTTTTGAGGATACATGTGCCAGTAATGGATGAGATAAAAGCAGACATATGCTAGCAAGAAAGAATAAAAAATATTCATAATAAGTTATGAGCTGAACCAGTATAGAGAAATATATTCAGACTTGAGCGTACAATACCTGCCAATCTTTGTGTAAAGCAGGTATTTCCATACTGCATATAATTGTTCCAGTTACTTAGTACCTTCATCCCAAAGGACCTCAAGAATGCAACATATTACCAGCATCAGCCTGGGTAAGGTTAATCCTAAATAAATACCTCCTCACTTGCATTAGAAACTGCTTTTGAATCTATCAAATTACCTTTGTGATTACTTGGCATCTTGGAACAATTTTAACTTACCTGTGATATGTTTTAGGTCTTGACCAAACTGAAAAACAACTATACTGCTATTAAGGAATAAAGAAACACAGAAAATATAGTCTTTGCTGGTTTATCTTTGTGAATTTTGTGAAGCTGTACATGAGATATATTGAAGTAGATTAGCGATTGCCTTTTGCCTTTGCAAATCAAAAGATCAGTAATCACTGAAAGACACAACACCTGGAAGTCCGCCTCTTGTATGAAATAAATGGGTCTTCTTACTTACAGTTCTGGCAAACTTCAACTTGTCTAAAGAACAACTAAAACAAAGATGGTGACACAGAGGCTCCTTCATGCTCTGCTGCCAATGAGCCTTGTCTTACCCGCTGGAGTAGAGTTGGTTGAAAAATGGTATTTCCTACAGGAAATTCCAAGAGCTTAACATATGGATTCAGTCCAAATTGAAACAAGTCCAAATCTCAGAATTTTTCACAAAATGAAGCTTTCCAAAGTATTTCATTCTGATTGCACTGAAATAATGCACGATTTGATTCTATGATTCACATTAAAATCTACAGATTCACCAGCACTGGGAACTGTAGGGCACTAGACAGAGCCGGGACAGTGTATTTCCTGGGCACCTTTACAAACAATTCTTCATTTGACCCCTGGTCTGATTTTAAAGAAGACTTATCCTCTGCAGTTAACTTTACACTACAGAGAAGGCATAGAGAGGAGCAATGTATACAAAGATACGTAACATCCACAACAGTCAGTTTGCCTTCATGCCATTAACCTGGGAAGTCGGTTTTGCATCCCATAGACCAGTCCTTCCACATGGACTGAGCTCTGGAGCAGTGGGCAGTGTCACCAAACCTGTACAGCTTAAGTAACCTCAGCAGGTCTTCACTGTCCACCAGGTAAGCCTTTCTGTCAGCCCTCTGTGCTTTCCTCTGTGCTGTGCCCCACTGCATGTCGTGTCTTCACATCAATTCCCATTCTGCTGTGGAGCACCCAGCAGTGGCTAGAAAATCAGTGCGCTGAGGATGGTGCTTTCTCTCCCAGCTCCTACTGTGCCACCATTTCTTCATCACACACATTCAATACTTTTTCATCTTTCCCCCTTTTCAACATATTAAAATCACAAATTCGGGGGGTGGGGTGGGGGTGGGGAATACAGTTTTTCAGTACATGATAATATTTATTGCACCTTAGCACTGCAAAATAAGCCCTCGTGTTCATAACAATGCAGAAATGCAGGGATTGCTGCTGACCTGAGAACGTGATGAAGCTGGAGAGTAAAACTGTGTTCAAATTTTGTGGGAAATGATTAAATGTATTTTTCAGGAATATAGTGATTTATAACATTAAGAGTGTAAGACCAATGTGAAGTAATTGATTTAATTCAATTTTTCTTTTCATCTATAAAGTCCTTTATAATGTCCATTATGTTATGGACTAGTCTTTGGAGACTGATGGGGGGATGAAGGAAAGAAGGAACCTAGCTAGGTGTTCATCCATTGCAGGGGTGTGTTCAGAACAAGAGAGATGATGCTGGAACCTATCAAAGTCAAGTATCTTCTGAGGAAAACCAGACTGTATGGATGATATTTGAGGTCCAGCAGGGCAGAAAAATGAACCCGGAAACCCAACTGGTGATGAAGTAGTGCCATGTCCTTCTTCCTGAGGAATCTGTGAAAGCAAGCTCAGACAATTCCTTCTCTGTGGTTCTGCCAAATAATCCACGCAAAGGATTTGTTATTGTTCTCCAATACTCTTGAAAATTTTGGGCAAATCTTTGGTAGTATGAGCTGCTGCGCTCATCATAATGAGATTAGTATTCAGAACTAGTATTGAACATGAATGAAAACCACAATGCAGAACAACACAGATTGCTTTTTGACTATTTAGATCCAGGTCTGCTGCTGAACTCTGGATTGTGCCAGCTATTTCAAGTAAAAGATCAGATCCAATATAAACAGCATGGTTTGGTTTGGTTTTATTTTAGAAAGAACTCAAGATTTTTTACTTGTATTTTTCCTTACCACATTTTTGGACTTTCCCTATAGTCTTCTCTTGTCTTGTCCTTTCTCCCTCCACCAGGACAGAGATACTGAGGTAGACAAGGTTCACATATTCAGATTTGTTATGAGCAATGGAATGGTGATAAATTCACATCCAAAATCAAGCAATTGGTTTAGGAGGAATGAAAAATTAATCATGGGAGGAGAGACGAGATGGAGATGAGTCTACTGAGATAAATTATTCCAGATTTTTGGCAGTGACTATTCATGAATGATAGAAAATACCAGATTCTCGGTTCTCCTTTGGAAGAACTATGTGACATCCACAATGCATATGTTGCAGAAATAGCCAGATCCTTTCCTAATTCCTGTGTTGCTTCAGCACAAAGCAGGGGAGAATCTGAGAGGCATGGCTGGATTTCATTGTGTTCAGAAACTTTATGATAAATATTTACAAATTGTTGTCAGAAGATGTCATTTCAAAAAAACCCTTTAGCCATTTTAACCTGTTTTAGCATGGAGAAAGACAGGGCACTCTGAAGTCCTAAATACATCTTTGATTAGCCAACATTCTCTGCTTGGATTAATAAAATGCATTTGTAGTTGAGAATCTGCTTCATTGCATTGAATATCTTTCAGTGCTGCATAAATAAGCAGCTTGATGCCTGCAAAGGGCTCTTGAGACATCTAGAAATTTTTCCTCTTGTTGCATGGAGGAAAGAATCCAGTCGTGAAGATGCTAATTAGTTACTTGGTCCTGTCTTATACTCCAACAAGGGCTTCTGTGATAAGTTGTTCAAGTCATTTAGACCCTGTTCAAGGAAAGGTTTTGCTGACTACAGTGGTGCATTTGGATGGAATTTGCTTCCTGAGTCAAAACTTGTTTGGAAGTCTGCAGATGTCAACATTTCCACCTGTAAAATTCCCCTGATGTCCAGAGGTCTGCTTCTGTACATAAGCAGAAGTACCATCATTTTAGAAGTTAAGAATTAAGCCATCTAGTTCTTCTTTAACACCTGAGTCTAGCTGGGAGCCACATACTATGCCAAAATCTCCAATGGATCTGGTATAGTAGGTTCATTTTGAGCTTCTCTTGGAAACCATCCGAGTTCAGTGAAAAATATAACATCGAAAGATCATACATGCTCCCTGTTTCTGCAATGTACTTGTAATTAGGGCTCTCCCTGCAGATGTAGGAGAGCTGCTTTAAACTCCTTCCTCAGCTTCAAGGAGTATTTAACCATGTTCTTCACGTTTTAGCAGACTGTAGTCAGTTGTGAGTCATCATCTTTCCTCCTGAAACTCTGCCACTAGTCAGGAAGACATGCAAAAGTATCTTTCACAGAAAGAAAATTCAAGGAAAACTGCAATACCATGTTTTTATGGATTAGATACAGAAGGTACAGACTGTAATTACTGGGTACAGATTTACTCTAGACTGGATTTAGGATTGGATGTACTTACAGCTGAAGGAAGACTCTTCCTCTGTCTGTTGTGACAAGCACACATGAGAAGTGAGTCAACAGCACAGTGCTGAGGCTCAACATCCTTTACCTTCTGACCTCACCTCAGACAGAGTCACTATTTCATGTAGCTTATTTAATTTTTGATAATTTCAGGTCCATTTCAGAATTTTTCACATTTTTTGCAACTTAATTTTCATAATCTGGTTTTATTTTCTCGGTAAACACTGTCTATTCTAAATAATTGTGTCCATAGTAGATGTGCTGGTCTCCATGGCATAGATGAGTCACCAGAACAAGTTCTCCAACAGGATCCCAGGGTATAAGGCCACATAAGTGGGTCTTGTGGACAGTATTCATGTCTAGATTTAAAGGCCAAACACTCCCAGCTTAGCTGACTGAGAGAATCTTTGGGTATAAAATCAGAGTATAGCTTGGACTCATGCCTCACAGCTGCAACAAGATATCTTTACTGCTCAAGCGCTACATTTTGGCAGAGTGTATGTATGCAGGTAGTAAAGATCTGCCAGGTTCTCACGCTGAATCTAGAATTATTTCTTGGTTTAATTGTCTTTCTTTTCTTGATGGTATCTATTCTGAATGATGGTTTCAAAGCTTTTCATCCAAGTTATTTAAGGACAAGTTGGCTTCTAAGTGCTTAGACCAGTTTTCTGATGTGTTTAAGATGACTAAGGATTGGAAATTCCAAGAACAGGTATGCGATGGAGGCAAAGCAAATGTGTCATGGCTATGAGAAAGTGACATATTTGTACAGAGAAAGAAGCCTTTTTTCTGGGTACAAACTGACCTTTGGGAGAAACCAAATGTGATATGACATTAAGACAGGTGATTAAGAAAAAAATGTAGACAATCAAAGAGCAAAAAATGACCCTAAGGAAAGTCTGAAAAGTTGTAATCGGGAAGATCAGATCACCACGGGTAAAACTGAAGCTATACTCACTAAGAGTCTTCCTTTGGTGGCCTGCAGGAGGAGTTTCTTTCCAGGCTGTAAGGTGAGACTTTGGCTTTCCCCAACACACAGAAAAGTAGGACTAAGCCTGGAAGAAAAGCCCTGCTGCTGAGTTTTGGACTTAAACTGCTGGATGCTTTTGAGGGAGGAGGGCTGTGTTTTGGCTGGTTTGATTTTTGGTTTTTTTTTTGTTTTTTTTTTTTGGGGGGGGTGTTTTATTTTGAATAGTGCTGTTGCCTCATATCACAGCTATTTGAATACCAGCAAAGAAACTCAGGCTTTTAATCAAGCAAAGCAGTTTAATCAGACCCACATTTTCAACATATCTTGTAAAAAATGAAATCTAAAGTTAAAATTATTTGCTACCATATCACAAGCAAAACTTAAATCAAAAAATGTAATTGCTATGCTGCAAATTTTAGAAAAGTTTTATATGCTGTTAGCTAGCCAGTAAAAACAAACAAAAAGCCTAAAACACGACAAACACCAACAAAAACAAAGAAACAAAAAAAACCCCCAACAAATCCACACCCCCCCCCAAAAAAAAAAAAAAAAAAAAAGAATCCTGGAAAAACTAAAAAAGAGGAAAAAAAGCCAACAACCTTGCAGAGAGCTTCTGAACTCTGTATAAAGTTCTAGATTAATTTAATTTTGAAACGTTTGGGGTTTGAGCTGTAGATTATAGAATGCTTTCTGAACAATTGTGAGATATCTTGTATTTAAAATTCTTTTCTCTTTATTTTCTATACCTTGCTGGAATTGTATGCTAAAGGCTAATTCTTCAATGATTATATATTTTTATATTCTTTTGAGATTGTATTTTTATTTTGTGGAGCAATTTTTTGTTCCACAGGTGTTTAAAGAGAAAATTAATTCTGTAATTTCTACTTAGAAAGAGGAAAGATATCTTCTTCCAAATTTCCCTGAATTCTGATGAAAACTTGGAACAGTCAAGAAAGAGGAGTCAACTGAATCTTAGAAAAATTCAGAAGTAGGACCATGTGGGAAGAGAAGATATTCTGTTTCCCTCTCTACAAGCAAGATCATATCTTCATCTTAATGTACTCTAATGCAATTTGATTGGCCACCACTACAACAACCACTCACCATTGTGGAAAGAATTGTACAGAAAGCACCTTGTCAGATCTTGCCCCCAAATAACTTTAAGACAAACATCTATTAAAGTGCTTTACTGGGTCAGGGCCAAAACAAAGCAGTTGGAGAGGCCTTTGAAAATACATGTCAAAATGGAGAGTGAGGGGGATTTAAGATGCATAAATAAATGAGTGATTCTTTCAGTCTCTTTCACATATGGATAGTTCTATTGTTGCAGGTCTGTTTCAGTAATGGCCACTTCAAAAAGATAATGTTGCTACTGATACGAATTTTGAAGAAAGACAGATTTTTACAGAGTATAATTTACAATAACCTTCCAAACAGTGTAGAATTTAGGAATAACTTAACATCCCTGGAGAAGCAAAGTTGCTGAGATGGAAATGATTTACTAAAGCAAATGTTAAAATGGCATGAAAGGCAGTAGAAATTGTTGGCTGTCATTTCACTTTGGTGGGGTCTTTTGACAAACCATACTAGTTTAGCTAAATCCAATCAGAGTTTTCAGACTTTAAGTGGAAACATTTAGGTTGGTTTAGTCTTCAGTTTAGTCCTCTGTTTCATTTGATCTGATAATTTATTAATGCAAGAATTACTCTTAAAGTCATTATTTTTTAAAAATCAAGTGTTACTCAAATGAGTTAAAATTGAGAAAATGCTCTAATACGCTTTCCCACCAGCAAGTAAATATAATCTTCCCAAGATCTGAACTGCTAAATTTCTAAAATTTATTTCATATGAAGCAACCGCCTTGTTACTCATCCTTAGTTTTAATACTCAGTTCTGATATGCAGGGTCTTGTTTCTACATACTGGCAGAGCTTTTCAGCTTGACTGTCTAGATTCACAGTTTGGAAATTCCTGTCCCTTCCCTGCCCCAACCGTTATGAGAAGCAGTAGGTTTGTATCTTCTACATATCTGTCTGTCCACACTAGTATTTAATGGGGAGGTTGTTTTACTGAGCCATGTCAATGCACAAGTTTTTTCCTCTAATGTTCTTTACTAGTGCTGCAGAGTAATTACCAATATGGTCAAGACGATACTGAGAAAAATTATCTGTCTTTTTCCTTTTATTTCTTGATAGTAGAGGAGAAGCCAACATTTTAGCAAATCCCCTTTCTGCACACTGTTCAAGAGCTCTGCAGGTCACAGTTCAAGAAATTCTGATGCTTGATATTTCAGGAGAAACCATTTCCAGGGTTTTAATATTACAAACCCTGTTCTTCCCCCTCATTTTTCTGTCTGACCATTTTTATCACTTTAATCAGATTTTATTCAGGTTGTCTCCTCTTGAGTCCTTAAACTGGGAGCACTGACGATCATCTGAATGCAAAGTTTACTGTGTGACTGTTACTGCTCTCATACTGCAGCTGTAATTTTTTAAATTATAGAAAATAACTGTGAAATATAAATACAGAAGTTAAATTGCAGTGACAGTGGAAATGAGGTCAATATAATAAACCAGCAACACTAGATAGAATGTGAAGAATATGCTCGTGGATAATAACTGATGAAATCAGGTAATTCTGTTCTGAAGCCATAAATATAAAGATTCTTTAAGTGGCAAAAGTTAAATTTCTCTGTATAATGACTAATAACATTTAGCTACATTTAAAAGGTTAGCTCAGCTGTTAGTAAAGTAAATGGGAAGATCCTATTTAGTATGACAGAAGACGGCTAAGACTTCAAGTGCTCTAGGTTTTTTAAGCACTAAACAAATATTTTCCAAATATGCAGGGCTCCAACACACCCTACAGAGAATGAAGTGTGACATGAGTCAGAGAGTCTTGAGGTTCATGAGTGTGGATTGCATTGCTCCTTACCTTCTGCAGACCAGCTTGTGTTGCCCTTTGTTGTTGTACGCAGCACGAGTGGCAGAGTAGCATCCTCTTTCCCTATATAATTTATAGTAATTATATTCAGAAGAGAGCAAGGCTGGGACCTCCAGGCACCTGACGTCTAAAGAATGGGAAGGATGCTCCCAAGGGACTGCAGGCAGTGCCATATTGAAGGGTTCTGCTTCCTAATTGTCATTGCTGGCCAGGTGGTCTGGGCTGTCTCGGTCGTTTTCTGTCCTGTGGTTTTGGGGTTTCCCTCTTGCAAGGCAAAAGAACTGCTGAGCATATGTGTTGGGGAAGGAGGGGCAGAAGAAAGAGGAAGGGAGACTGGACACCCCCTGCTTTTGCCCCCACATGGGATCAGAACATGTGAACTTTTGGATCTGGAAATGATAGAGCTCTCCAGGTTCTCTCAGTTTAGATGAAGGGCAGTGTCCAAGATAGATGAAGTCTTTCCTTTCTACAGGGTTGTCAGCTGATTCAATCCGTACAGTATCTCAAAATGAAATGATTAAATATAGCTATACTGAAGTAAATGTTTGAAAGAGCAAATAAAACTAAAACCCCAATACTACAAACTTTGATTCATGTAAATTGACTCTACCCATGCAAAAAGTCTCACGAGCTTCAATAGCTAAAGACTAATTGGGTGACTGAAGATTTGTAGTATCTAGGCTTTAACTAGTAATATAAACAACTAGAAATGTAACACCAAAAAACAAGTGTGCTAAGATATACTGAATTCCTGTGTTGCTGTGATACATAGAGCTTCTGAACAGTTTTGAAACATTTTGCTGCACACAAACATATAACAGTTTCTCTCCACAGACTATGCAGAAAAGGTACTGCAGGAGGAAGAAACCATTACTTTACTGATGAAGAAAATAAGCCTAGGGAGTAGGTTTCCATGCTGTAGTATACAACACTACGCTGTCAAAATCAACTTTGGAAATTGATATAAACTATACAGGAGTGGGTATAAGCACGTTGATATGTTTGTCCATAACAGAATTGATTATAATTTACAACCCTTGTTTAATACATTTGATTTTATCAAAGATCAGATATACTTTATCGTAAAAACCATGGCAGAACCCCAAATTTGACCCCAATATCGAAAGTGACCCTAATATTCTGAGTCAGTTCAAACATAAATCCTTCTGCCTCCCCCACCTTAGCTGCAGGAAAGGTAAGGATTTGTATGAAAGTAAGGATTATTAACACCTCTGTATGGGTAGAGATGATGAAGTACACAGATTGAGTTATTTGCCAAAGGGCTTAAAAACAGAACAAAGGCTTAGGTGGACAACGGACATAGCTGCTGTCCATTCTAGTCTGTTTGACAGTGCCAACTAAAATGTGTAGTTAGGTGGTCACATATAATGTTGCCCAGGGCCCAAATCTTGCCATTCTTGCTAAGCACATTATATTTAGTTTGCATTATTGGAATATATATGGTTTGGATTGTAGGCGTGTAATGGCACAATTCTTCATCCTTTGAGCATTTCAGATACTCTTCTTTCAAGTTTGTGAAGTGGAAGAGTTCAGATACCAAAATATATATTCTTCCTCTTCTAAACAGTAATAAAGAGGCCATCTATCAAATTGGCAAGCTCATATCTTTTGTAACCATGTACAAAACACACTCCAACTGGATGAACAGCTGTCAGAGCAGTCTCTTGTCAGCAGGTGGGTTAAAGTTTGCTAATGCATATGTACACATGCAGGCATTCATAACCTTACCTTGTGAAGATCAATAACAATATTTCTAAATGTGTTTGCAGTAATCATTTACATTAATCTGAATGCACCAGCTTTCTTTTGTTCTTTGGCCCACCTGTCTCCTGTTATCTTTTTTTGCAATGTGTTTGTCCACCACGTGGGAAACTTTTCCATGGGTAGAATTAGGAGAGGTAAATAGTATAAGTGAATTTTGTTTTTTTGAGTCCTTCCATAAATCTGAGGTAAACAGTTTTTCTCTAACCATTCTACTGCCGTGTTTTTCAGGACATGGATATTAGCTGGTTTCTGGTCTCTTCTTTTAGCATCATGTGGGAATGCCATAAGCTATGCACCTCTTGAAACTGATATTGTAATCGTTGCCAGTTTAGAATACTTTTCTACTCTTCGATCATGATTTTGCTGTGTAATTATTTTTAGTTCACAAGGTGTGTATGAATGTAGTGCAATGAAGCTGGGTTAATTAACATTGATAATATGCAACTGTGGGTTGGTTTCAGGGGTGGCAGGTTGACTGATGTAGATAAGGTGCAGCTGTGGGTGGTTAAGTTAAGTGGTTGAGAGCCAATGAAGAGGGAGCAGCCGAGGAAGAAGTGGAGAGAGGAAGAAGCAAGAGAGGAGAGAACACACACCCTGGATAAGGCTAGGAGAAGGCAGCATAGGAGTTGGTATGAGGTGGTAAAAGACCTTATTGTAGCGTGATAGTTTGGATACTTCTGCAACATATGAAGACAATGAAGAAACTAAAACTAGTCCAGATGATTCAGAAGCATCCATGCAGCAAAGGTGATACTGGAGGGAAGTGTATGCCTGTGGACTAGGATGAGCTTTCTTTAGGGCAGACATGAAGAGCTTCTCCATAAATATATTCCCAAATCTAAGCTCAGGTAGTTGCAGGTCGTCTTCTGTTGCAGTGCCTCTGTCATCATGCTCTGAGCTGCCTCCCAGGCTTACTTTCAAAAAACCTGACAGTTGGGTTTGTCCCATCTGCCTTCTGTAAAATACCAACGCATCCGTACTGCTACAACTCAAACTGTGCAATTCACAGTCCATAGAGGTAGTCTTACCACCTTTGTGAGTATATGGGCATCTTTAGGATAGCCCAGTCTTTAAAGTAGACACACTGACAAGCAGGTGCTGTAACATCTTCCCTCCACCAGCTGGACAGGGAGTATGGTTTGGTAACCCCAAATGCTCAGTAATCTGAACTGCCCTCATGGTAGAAGGATTCTCAGTAATGCCTATGATTAAGTAAGGTGTCTATAGTAGCTGATTTGAATATGTCCTACAGTCATTACATGAAATGCCCAAAGAGCATCACACAGTGCAGATAACTTATCTAAGGCATACTTATTATCCACATATATTTCTCAGTGTCTGCAGGCATCACCTGCAGAATCTCAAACCTTTATAGCAAGATAGTGCCATAATGCTAAGAATCATGCCACTGAAAAATAAATTAAAAGCATAAACACATTAATTCCTACAGTTTGGCATAAATATTTTTTTTTCAATTAGACAAGATGTTCTGAGTAGCATAAATCCCTTTTATAGTTCTGTTTGGTTTGGTACTTAATCAGTTACTTTCCTAAGCAGTGAATGCTCAACACTTAACTTTTTAACTTCCCTCTCAGATAAGTGCCATCAATTTGCAAGGTGATTTAGAATGCAAATCATGAATAGTGTTCAATACTGCTGGTGCTAGTCCTTTATGAATCAAGACCCTATAAAATTTTGTCAATATCTGTATTAAACACTTATTGACTGAATTTTTATAGAAGCCTTATTCACAAGGGACTAGTGTTCCCAGTATGAACCTAGATGATTGGGAAAAGCACAGACATTGGTTTGTGTTTTTTTAATGATTATCCTTACATATATAGTACTTGCAACCGGAATTAATAGATACACAAACACAGATCTGTGAAACTTCTGGTTGTCAAATCACATCATAAGAGGGCAAAGTATCAGATTTTCTGAATCATTATAATAAAACCATATTAACAATTATAAACAAAAGCCAAGGGAAAAAAAAAAAAGAAAAAAGAATTTATAATACTTTTTAGAAGTTGGAATTGAAAGAGTAAGCAATAACACAAGAAACAGCAAACTAGTTACCTGTCTGCAAATCTTGTTTTACCATTTTATGAGTGTTTAACTTTTTCTTCCTTCAGAAGCTGTGATGTTAAAAATCCTAATCCTGTTGAAGTTAGGGGAGTTTTGCCTTTGAATTCATTGGTAGCTAAACCTCGCCTTGTGTGAAACCAAAAGGGATATGATTAAAATCTAACTGACCAACATGCTACGTTAAGTTTATCATCCAAAGGCAGTAATATTGTCAGTAATGAAAAACATAGCATATCCAGATAACCTAATAATCCCAAACTGCAAATTGAGGATATAATTCAGGACTATTTCAATGTTAAGTGTAATGTTTTGGGGTTTAGTTTTTCACAAAAAAAAATAGATGCCTTCCTACTTCCCTGTCAATGGGCGGGAAAGCTTTGTAACTGGCTTTATGCCAATTTAGACAGCTCAGTGTTCAGAGAATCTATGAGAAGCAGGTTAATCCAGCTTTTTAGTTGTTTTATTATGTAATATCAACATAAAACAGCTGGATCAGGATTGAACAGCTATTTAAAAACTATGGAAAATTGTTTATTAAGGATTTTTCTTTATTACTCCAGCTTTACGGTAACTTTAAAGTCCCCCTGAAAATAACAAGGCATTTCAGGTTTAAGGTGTTGCTTTATACAAATACAGTCAGCCAGCCAGTATCAAATCCAAACCTCTAATAACTACTTAGTACAATGGTGTCAATTAAAACCAAAAAACAACCCAAAGCCTGCCATTAGCACTTTCATAAAAATATTTTTTAACTGCTAAATCCAGCTGTTTTATAGCTTCTCCAGATCTAGCCTTATCTATGGGCTGCTATGACTCTTGCATAGAAAGATCATCAAAGATGTTGTTCTTATAGAACAACTGTATTTTCTAAAATAACACTACATGGAAGACATCTCAATAAAAATACATATTTTGATTTACGTATATTTTAAAAATTCTAGCAGCTTTTTTCTTTCGTTCCTTAAAGAATTATGGAAACCTTTTAGAAAAAAAAATGATAAATTAGATGGTTTTGTTTTCATAAATTAACCATTTCTTGTTTTGATGAAAGTGTTTTTCAGCAAAATGTTGTCTTCAATGTTATTTAAATATTAAATTGCATTTTAAATGTATTAAATGTTAACATCTTAAAAAAACGTGGAAAATTTTTGATTTTGTAAAAGAAAATTGTTTTGTGTAACTTGAAATTTTTTTGACCTTGTCAGTATACTAAAAATTTGCTTCCAAATGCAGCAGTGATCTTTTCCTTGATGTTATAGAGCTGCTACTGCATCAAAAACAAAACCAAACAAAACAAACACAAAAATCCCACCCCACCCAAAATTATCCATTGTTAAAAATAAAAACTGCATAGAAACTTCTTTTTTGGCCCCAGGATCTATCAGACCTCTGCATGTTGTATGTTGTTTAATATGTGTCATATAAAAGTAGTTCACAAGTCATCTCCATAGCTTGTCTTATGTGCAATCTAATTTGATGTACATATAGTAGCAGAGTATCCTGTAGCAAGAAGAAAACTTTTGACCTTTCCTGCTTTTGGAGAACACATAGAGTTGGGGATTCATCCAAACTGTTATGGGTACACAGGACATGATGTATGGTGCTAGAAATATTCCTTACTGCGGCAATTGGGATGCTTTTGTCAGTCAGTGGCCGTAGACTGACTGACCTTAACTAACCCAGTTGTTTAAGGGCAATATGTGACCCAAAAATGAACTTCTCTGCTATGAGAGCAACTAGTCTGCATATGAAAAGGTTTGCTTTAGCTGTGTTCAATTTCTGTTCAGAGGCTCAGGTCGGCTCTTATTTTATCTGTACCAATTCAGCCGTTAATATGAATTATACTCTAGTTCTAGAAGTAGAAAAAAACTTCATCTATTTGGACTCTAATAATTTGGTTGTGTTTGGTATGTAAATTACCTACTGCTACCATAATTAGATGGTCAACAATTCTTATAGAGAACAGAAGCACTGAAATTGCATCTATTTGGTGAAAAATAAGTGTTGCTCAGCAGAGGCTATTTCACCTACTCACCCCCTGATTAAAAACTTGCTGGTTAAAGACTTAAATGGGTTTAAGATTGGCATGGTGTCACCATTGTGCAAACCCTTTGTTAAATATTAAATAATAGAAAAATGTCTTGGGGTCACAGAGTGTGTGATTTATGTGACAAAGCCCTTACGGGCTGTGTTTGTCAAAGGCAACTCATAATTCTAGATTGTTTCGCTAAATAGCAGAGAATATTTTTGTTGTGGTGGTGGGTGGGCAGAGATTTGTTTTCTCACTGTATTCAGTGTGGTAAAGCTTTCTCTCTGCCTTTAGACACCTTTCAAATGAAGAATCCAAGCCCTGGGGCTAAGCAAAAGAGATGGGGAGGGATGGGTGCCCTTCCCTTGCATTAAGCCACTGCTGATAACGGCTTTTTGATATATGCATGGTCTGGGACTCAATTAGATTGTCAAATAAAAGTAATAAAAATATGTCATTTTTCTAAACACTTTTTCATGTGTGTAAGTCAGAAGCTGTTTAAAATCTGAAGACTGTAGGCCATGGTGGACTTTTTGAAAGACTTGCATGTGTGTATAACTTCACATCATCTCAGAATTATTCTTCTGGGACTTTCTAAACAATTGTGTCCATATAAATCCCTATTGCTTTGTTAAAAAATATATATGTATATAAAAAGTAGGTAGTAATTTCCTTCCTCCACCCCCTCAAAAATATATATATAAGTTACAGCCAGAAATTATTGCTTGCATTCTGTACTCTAGGAAATACAAAGGCAAATTCAAAAAAGACCTTGTCTCCTTTCTTTCTTTAAAACACAATTTATTGCTTTAAATCATAAAAATAAAACAATCAAATGTTGCATAAGAGACCCTCAGCAGAAATAAAAGAAAAGAAAAGGCAAAACTGAACTTCCCATAAACCCAAATCCCATACAGCAGAGCTTTCTACAAGACCATAATTAAATAATCCCTGAAGGACTTGTGGAGGAGGGGATAAGAATACATAAACTTTCCAACATGATGAAAGAAAAGACCCTGTTATTATTATTTGATTTTATTTTTAAGAAGGAAAGAACTAAAAAATACATACTTAAGGTGGTCTATATGTGAAAACTATTCCATGCTGAGCAAATATCTATACAAGTCTCAGCCTTGATACACAATTAAACAGAAATTAGAAGATGTCTTTGTAACTTGAAGTCTGCAAGTACATTGTGGCATTGTTCTAAAAAGTATACATCTTCATGGCATTGTTTTAAAAAGTATACATCTTCAACACCAGACAAGGCCTTCAACTGTGCACCAGGGCTGTTACTGCTGTTCCTGAGCATTTTTTTCAACAAATTTTTCCTCAAGTGTGAGATCTGAGATGAGATGGTGGAAATTCCCAGCAGAAGGTCTTTTTTTCATGAGGTTCTTAAATGGATGGGAACCTTTTTTGTTAAAACAGGTGAGGAGTCATATACCTGTGTGAGGACACCATGCAGACAGGCAATTAGGCAGAGAGAGTGATCAGGAAAGATAAGAATTTCTTGCAATCATTTTACTCTCTCAAATGAAAAAGCAGACTATCAGTGAAGCATTTTATCCTGAGCTTTTTAAATTATTTTTTTGTCATTTTCCTTCAGGAAGGCTCACTTTTGATGAAATGGTTTTTCTCAGACAGAAAAATATCTCACTGGGAAAATATTTCAAGCATCTCCAACTGTCGTATTTTGCAAAGTAAACATCTGATAGTCTTCTCTTTGCTAAGCCTCGAACTACAGGAATCACCCCTCCATACTTAGATAATACCGAAACATCTGACCTTCTGTAAATACTATTCAGCATTAGAGCATCTGGCAAAGGAGAGGGCATTTTAGTAGAAATCTAATAAGGGTAATTTCCTTTTCTTGTCAATTTTTAACGTGCAGGTTTAAAAGTACCATCTTCTAGATTTTTTTTTGCCAGTTTTTTTCCCCTCCTTTTTTTTTTTTTTTTTTTTTTTTTTTTGAGGAGGAGGATGATGATCCTCCCATTTTAGGATCCTCCCACTAAGGACTTCTCTCTTCTTTATTTGGGACTAATGGAGAATATGGAGCTGTGTCATGGCTTTGCTTACAAATCTTTCCAGTAAGCACCCCTGGTAAAGGAAGAATCAATTTTGAATTGTACAGATGTCTAATGTGTAGAAAGTTTGCTGGTACTATTCTTCACTATAAAGTTGGAAAACTTTTCATATATAAAATCGAACATGTCTCCGCAGTTTATGCAGGCAGGGAAGATTCAGGTTTAGCTCTGTCTGTCGAGCATCACAATTTCATTAATGTCTTGCCTGGGTCTTCTAATGCAATAATAAAACACGTTTGTATATTTTGCACCTGGGTTTAAAATGATGTTCATAAAACTGCTTATGACTTCATTGACTGGTACTACCTACATTTATAAGTTTCAGTCAAAGGTAGAAAGTTGGAAAGGGGCAAAGACAATGAAAATACTTTTCCTTAGATTAAGAAGGGCTTCAAGCTGCAGCAAGGAAGCAGCTTTCTTATGGGAACAGACTGAATTGTGTCAGATTCTTCCTGAAATGCCCAAAGCTCCAATTTTAGTAGGGCTGACTGATGGCAATCAGTCATTTTGCCTTTCATGCCAAATCACCTGAGGCCATTCAAGGACTTGAAGACCTACAGAAGTGTAGGAGTGAAGGTCTGGTGAAATCCAAGAGGAGTCATCAAGCCACAAGTAAGAAACTGGGTTCTGTAAATTCTCCCTGTGGTATGGTTCCCCAGCCCACCTCCACCCAGCCCTGTTGTTATCACAAAGAGAATCCGTGGACAAAAGAAACAGGAATAGTATGATGGTTTTCAAACAATTCTATAAATCCTTTCCTTTATTTACCCTTTCCCATTCAACACTGCAATGCCACAGTAAAATGCACAGGGATCATGAATGAAAGTCAGGAAGTAAAACTGATCAGAGAGAACAGTGAATGTGGGCCATCTTTCAGGATCTGAGATGGCTGCATAGCAATGGAAAAGTAAATGGACCCTTTAAAACTATTCTGACCTTAATAATTGAAGGTAAAGTAGATCCAAATCAGGTTCTGTAGATAGCTGTGTTTTTTTCCTGATAGCATCCCTTTAAACTATGTATGAATACCCCAGATATACATACAGTGCTCCCAGTTTTACCCTCAGCTAAATCTGATTTAATTCCAGGATTTTTTAATTTAAAAGAAGTGGTTTCTGGAGGTATGTTGGTACAGCTGCCAGTGGAAAAATCACACGGCAAATTGAGAAGCATGCTGAAAATAAGTATGTGTTCCTTCGTATAACTGGGCTGTTTTTCTTAAGCACAATATTGTTATACTGCATGGAGTTTGAGCTGGAATGAAAATGAATACAATTCATCTCCAAATTAGATGCAGTACCATATGTGTTGTCAATTTATCAGTACACCAACAAATTGAAGTGTTGAATGGAAGTGGCTTGGTGACTGTATGTGGCTGTAAGAGTCAGCAAATATTGCGGTTAGCTGACTCAGCCAACTGCTTCTTGACACATCTCTATCTTTAGAATTATTGACATATCTCTAGTCATATGGAACTGATATTTAAATATTACCCTACAGTCAGGCACACATAATGGCTACAGAATTCATGCCTCTGGGTAGGCTGAGGTATTTGAGGAGACAGTGTTATGACACAAACTGTGTTTTATCTCCCTGTAAAGTCTGAAAGGAATCATCGTCAATCCTCCATTCTAATTGGCAGATCATTTTTAATGAATGGCCTAAAATCATAATAAGAGAACCCTATTTTGCATTACTTCATCATGGAGGTACCTATTTACTCCCACATTAGCATCTTCTACCTGCTTTTTAATTATGTTATTTTGGCAGGGGGGAAGGGCTGGAGGAGAATAAAATGTTGCTGTATTTGTTTAAATAATTTCATTGCTTGACTTGGTGTAATGCTATAGCAAGTTATGTTACATGAGTTGATGAAAGCAAAAAACAGCAGTGCAATATAGTTTTTTTAAAAAAAATATTCCTAAGGTGAAAGAGGTATGAAGAAGCCTGTTACAAATCCAGATCAACCTGGCAACTTTCCTGTGCTGACATGTTTAACTATTCCCTCACTCTACTCCCCCTCCTCCTCCCAATGAATGCAGGAGAAACACAGGCATGTAAGGCCAGATTTCTAAAGATGTTAGATACCTAACCTTTTAAAATCTGATCCATAACTCCCACTATTGTATTTCCTTTTCAAATTCATTTTACAGCAACCATGACTCCCGCAGAACCTGCTTACTTGTTTCATAAAGGACACTTAGAGACACCATGTAACTCCAGTGACTCACTATAGCGCCTTTTCAAGGCAGAAGAATCATGACACTCTGCTCATATACGTAATACAGTTCCATATTACTGATTTTTGACTTAATTTTCTTGGCTAGGGCTGAGTTATTGGATGGACACCATGGGATGCCAAATGTACAAATTGCTTTGTAGCTCAAGAGTCTATGAAGAATCCTGACTGAAGTGTCTAGGACTTTGTCAGCCCACAGGAACATCTGGGGACCTGCCAAATGAACCAAACAAGTATAAGGTGATATACGAGTATGTTGAAAATTGCACTGTGGGAAGAAGTGCTAGTACAGAGAGGGGTGAAACACACACAGCAGCCTCCCCAGGGAAACCAGAGCTGGAAATGATACAAGGTATGTATATTCACAAGCTATCAGTAAACTTTCTTCCCCCGTCCTTCAGGTTTTTCGCTGCTGTGAGCTAAGTATTCTAGTCTCCAGCAAAATTATTTTTTTCCTCCTTGATAAAAACATTACTTTGGAATTAAAGAAAATGGTTTCACCTAGTAAAGCACAGTGTACATATAAAAAAGAGCAGATAATCCAGCTAAAAGTGTAGCTGTTTGAGAGCAGACACTGTGCTTCTATCGCAATTTCCCATGCAAACCTTCATCTTCGGTGGAGATGAGTTTTACCAGCTTTACAAATTTATATTGAAATAAACCCCAAGAAATGGCACTAAGTTAATTAAAAAGTGACAATTTTATTTGCAAAGATAGAGAACAAAGAGTCTTTTAGGTTCACAGTGTTGAATCACATCAGCAATCATTTCAAATGGATTTTTCTTTTTATTTTATACTCTTGAATGTAGTCTATAAAATTAGATTTGGGGGATTTTGTTTTGTCCTGTTAGCCTGGGACTGGTCATCTACTTGTGTAAACCAGAACAAAGTCAAATGTTAATATGTACTGGTTGAGGACGGACCCAAAACTGCAATTCTCAGCGTCTTTGATGTGTTAATACTGAACCACCAAATCATATGTCATTTTTCAGTACATGATTTTTCTGTAAACTATTGCAGGGGAAATATTTATGTTAAGGTATTTAATTTAATATCACACTTTTAGTCTAGGTTGATGGAAATAGTGTGTTGGCTCACTGAAGAATATATGTGACATCTATGCTAATGAAAGGCAGACGCTTAAATGCACTAATTACAGTGGGGAATATTGTGCAGGTAGCTGAGATACAAGCTCCTCTATGCAGATCGGCCAAAAGTAGCTCACACTTGATCTGCCACACTGTCAGGTTGTTGCTGTACTAGTGCTCTGTGAGGTGAGTGAAGACAAGATGCTGCAGTTAACAATGGAGTAAACCTTTACATTGCAATGTCCAGACCCAGGTCACAGGAAAATTGTAAGGATCACAATCCAATGTAGCACAACCAGTGACAGTTGTTAAGCTATGTTATTCATCATTTAAAAAATGTGCATTGATAACTCTGTGGATGTAAGAATTAACAATTCTGTCACTCCCTCAACTATCAGTTTATAAAGGATATCAATAGCTCCTGCATTTATTTTGTGGTTTTTTTGGTAGTCAGTATGATATCAGGGCCATATTTTCAACCTTGTTTTGCTATCAGGAGAGTGCAAGATCTGGAATAAAATCATGATACTTGAAAACAAGGAAAATCTCCTATCCATAGGTAAAACATATAAGAACAAGGCATAATAATACTTCTAGTTTACCATCCTACTTTTCTGAAATCTGTCCATGTTAACCAGGAGCTACGTCTTCATATCTAATAGTCCTGATAGTATTTTTTTTTTTTCCTAGTCACTTTGGGAACTTACCTGAGCATCACCAGCAACCAAAATGACTTGTGCTTCTGAGTTTATTCACCATATACAGACTTTTCTTTGTCTAAATTCCATACCTACTAATTTTATTTCCGGATGTCTAGTTTCTGTATTGTCAGAAACAACAAATTGTTTTCTGTGCACTTTTACCTGTCACCCATGATTTTACAGAGCTTTATAAGATCCTTCTGCCTCATCTCTTTTATGGGTTGAACAGTCCTAGTCTATCTTTCCAAATACAGAAGTCTTTGATTTCCCCTGTCATTTTTCCCTGTACACTCTTCCTTGTTCTTCTGAATGCTAAATATTCCAAGCTCTACTAAAACTTCCATGCATATATTTATATAATAAAATGTACTTCATAGGATCTTTTCCAAGACTTCACTAAGAATTTGTTGCTCAAATAATGCTGCATTAAGATAAACATTATCATATTCATCAACTGTTTGATTTCTTTTTCATTCCATATAATTTAATAGATCTAATTAGGTTGCAGAATCCTGATCTTGCACAGATCATGCTATAATTTTTAATATAGCTGGACGACTGTTAGAAATTAGGATTGGATTAAAAAAAAAAAATGGCACCACCACCACCCCCCCCTCCAGAATTAGGCAAATGAGATCAATTTGAAAATCATGTCCGAGTGATGCAAGGTGAAGTATAGGAGATAACCTAAAGAATAAAACAGATATTCAAGTAAACAGATATTCAAGTAAAAGAAGAAATTTGAGAAGTGAGAATGCCAAAAGGTAAATTACTTGGGTCATGACATGACAGACAAAATGTGATGGTGTCATACAGAAATGAAAAAGCGTGAGTGTGATTTTGGCTAACCTCTGTGGGGGGCATTCTACCTGCAACGTATGGAGGCAAAAGTCCCTCTTTGTGTGTACTAATGTAAACCTTACTTAAAGCAGTTTGCTCGGCTTTGTGCACTTCATTACCAGGGGGATCCTGGAGCACAGAGGTAGTTCAGTTAGAGAAATTTAACAGTAAAATAAATAAATAAATAAATAAATAAATAAATAAATAAATAAATAAATAGAAACTAAAAAAAAAAAAAAAGTTGGCTAAGACATGAGTAAATGGAGATGGAAAGGAAGTTATCATGACAACCATCTACTAACTGATGAAGGAAATACTAGCACCCAGAAGAAAAAGAATCATTTAAGATGGTACAGACTTCTTGGTAATAGGATCCATTCAGTTACAGCATAATTTCATAAGGCAAATCACCTATGATAGTTAAAAAGTAGACTGGTAAAAACACCAGCAAATGTATTCTCAGGAACAATGCTG
Organism: Falco naumanni; assembly: GCF_017639655.2. Lineage (NCBI taxonomy): Eukaryota > Metazoa > Chordata > Aves > Falconiformes > Falconidae > Falco > Falco naumanni. The sequence goes on from NC_054056.1 coordinate 52,776,852, forward strand.
CAGTGGCATGAAAATACGTATTCCAGCTTTACCTTCTGTATTATTATCCACAGTATGCCTCCTTCCAATAAAAAATAAATAGCCTCCATATCTCAGAACAAATGGATCCCAGATTTTTCACAAGGATTGAGGTAGTTCACGGTAAAGCTCTCATTTCCCTTCTACAGAAAAAAGAATTAGAGGGTACCCATGACGAACTGAGGTCCTCTTTATTTTCTGCCCGTTGTCATCTGAAGTAAATCATCTCCGTAGGGAAGCAAACTGGGAATCTAATATTCTGTCTAGAATCAGCTTTTCTACCTTGGCCTGAAAAACTTGCTCACTCCTCCAGCATCCACTGTGTCAGCTCTCAGGAGTCGACTAGAAAATTACCTCCTTGACATGAGGCAGCAATGTGCTACCAAAGTCTTCTCTACAATGCCACTGACATGACTTTCATTTCAAAATGGTTCCTGGAGATTACACCTCAAAGTACCCGGAGGTGGAAACATAGTTAACATTTAAATGGTTATAAACATTCTGGTTTACATATAAACAACATTTAATGTATCTTCATTGGTTCCCTCTTGCCCACCAAAGTGTATCTTTTTCTCTGCTGTGATGTGTTATACATTTTTACCAGAAACAGGAGTTTGTTGTGTCAGTAGCCAATTTAATAACCTCCTGCCCTGAATCATCTCATAATCAGCTTTCTGGGCCCCACACAGGACAATATCCCATAGTGGGTCCTCACTTCTTTCCCCCATATGTCCACTCATAACCATGTTCTCCTTTTGTAGCAGAGTCTCAGAGAAAAATGACAGTCATAGAGGGAGACGGGTATCAACTGCTGTGGATAAATCAATCCATCACCAAAAAAAAAAAAAACCCAATTCTGCCATGAAACTTAATCACTAAAGGTCATGTCGGGGAGTGAGGAACAGATTAAATTAGCATAGTATTAGATATGGAAAATGATTTCTGTCAAAATCATCTTTACCACAATTATAATATGTTAATTACGTATTTCATTAAGGAAGTTGATTATGGTTCACAGATGAAATCATGCAGACGAAGACACCTGGAAGGAAGCACTAGAGCCTGAAGCCTCTTCTCTCCCTCTCTCTCTCTCTCACACACACACATGCACACACGCCACACACACACACACGCACACAATTAGGTACATGCACTCTTATGTAGAGAAGCTTTTCTCAATATACTTCAAAGATTATTAAAGTGCAGCTGTGTCTGGTTAGGACAGAAACTCAGAGAAATAAAGGAAAGCGTGGTAGGGTACATTCATTTTCCTTCTATCAGTACTTAGAATGAACTGTTCGTTTTAAGACTATAACATCCTCTGCCTCTGGTGACATATTGGTGGCATCTAGTACTGTGGGTAAAAGATTTCAGCACTGACTAATGAGATGGTGGCTGTGCATTTTTTTATAGAGAAGAAACCATTTGGCAAATTTTAGCCGAGCTGTTTGAAAGAGATATCATCAACCATATGAATGTCATACAATATCTTGCCCTTAGAAGCGGTGGCAGTTCATTTACAGTGAGTTTGGGTACTTGGGTACTGTGAAAAAGTTACATCAATCAGCAATTACTTATATAATTTCTTAGCTGTCTTTTCCAAATAATTACTTGAATTCTTTGCTCTATTTAGTGAATAGAGCAAGATCTTTAGTGACTTGAAAACACAGCCTCCTTGTTTTGGATAGAAATAATGCAGACTTCTCATACATCATAAACACTGAGAGATGGAGAAGAGAATTTTCACATGCCTATGAGTCTGTGTATGTGTACGTGTGTGTGGTATGTGCATAAGTGCAAGACAGAGAGGAGTTGTAGCCTACATAAGAAAGGGCTAATTTTATTCAATTCTGACTAAAAGAGCTGCAGAAGTGGAATAAATGGGGTACTCAGTACAAGGAAGGGAGGAGATTATATGTGTCCCTCCAAAAGAAGGTCCTAGAGATGCCCCTGGGAATGAAAACGTCTGAGCCTCAGTTCTGAGCCTCAGTCAAATATAATTACCTCATTCTCATATTTCCTAGTGAGTGAGAATGCATCAATGCTTGTGTGCCCTTGTGCTGATAGATTTTGCCACACAGAATAATCATTGTTGGAATTAAGCATAATTGTCAAGAAAGACTTGGTCATCATGAGAGAGACTGTCTCATACAACTGTCCTTTTGCTTTCCAACAGTAATTAGTTTAGTAATTAATCTCTGTCATTTAACTATATTACATTTTGAAAAGAGAAAATGGAAGAAAGACCAGTTTCTGACTAATTTACATCACAGTTTAAAATCCTAGAATAGGGTGAATCAAATGTCAAATTTAGCCCTTTCACAGATTGCTAAAATGGTCTCTTTCTAACATCTAGCATGAGCATGAATTAAGTTAGGTTGCTAAAGTCATCTTCATAATATCTGCATTGCTTGAAAGTTTCCACTTCAGGTCCCTTAGTTGTAGGTGATGGAAGACTACACACAGAGCAGGAGCCCTGGTAAGAAAACAGTGAATCACTGCCTACTGAAATGTCATTTCTGCTGCTGGACATCATGGTAGGTGCTGCTAACCAGCCATGCAGCACTTGTGAATGCCGACATTGTGCAGCAG
>NC_054056.1:52971961-53001961 GCF_017639655.2 Falco naumanni
CTCCAGTCCTTGTTCAGACAAAATTCCCACCTACATAAGGTGGCTTCTGCCTGGATAAGGTCTCCAAGTCAAAATACTGCTCACGCAACTCATCTACCAAACCACACAACACCACCGTGACCTACTGCAGGTTACCTATGCAAGCCCACATGACCAAACCTAACTCAAGAGTCACAAATCACTTGGCCTGTGGGTCGTAAAGGAGATGAGCTTAGGTAGATCCTTTTCCCACTTCGTGTTTCTAGCATTGCCACATAAGTTCTTAAACAAAATGATGGGATTCCTTAGTTTTCTCACATAGTTTCACTTTCAGAGAATATATTAATCACAACAAAGGCTAGGGGTTTTGGTTTTTTGCCTGCTTTTTTTACAGTAAGCCAGACTTCTGTCTATTTCTATGGAAAAGGAAAAATACTCTTGTGTTTGTACAAACTCTAGTTCAAGCAGGAGATGGAGAGGCCTTTCAAGCAGAGTGCTGCCTACAGGATTTCCAACTTAACAAGGGTAAGGCAAAGATAAGGCGGTTGCTTTCAGTACCTAACTTTATGAGGAAAAGGTGAGGATATGCTACTTGGACTACATGTTTGTGGTTTCTCCTGCCGTTTCCTCATTTACTGGATATATATCATAGCCACTGTGGTTTACCCTCAGTGTAACCCCTTCTGTGATGAAAGAAACATCAATCACTCACTATGCTGGGTTTTAGCAATGTAAGTTCATGACACCATAAAATTTGGGAAGTATGGGGACACTGTGCACTGATAAAATGCCAGTGTCACTTACTTAAGAAACACATTCAGATCTGCTTTAAACTCAAATTGAGAAAGACATTTTTTAAAAAAGATTATTTTTCAAACCAAAGTTATTCCTAGCACTGTCGCATCATATGATCAACCAGAAGATAGCCCCATTGTAGCAAATCCAGGAAACATACTTGCTTTGCTGCTTTCATTCAAAATAATTACTTTAAAAACCACCAAAACAAACTAAGAAACAACAAACAAACAAAACAAATCCATACCCAGCAAAATAAAGAAATACAAAAAACAATTTAACTTAATTATACCAGGAACATGGATGAATGACAATGAAAAAAATAATTAAAATAATTAAAATAGACTGCATTTAGACTTTTACATTAGTCAAAATTATTAAGCTAATGGCTAAAATCCACAGCTTGACCAAGCTTAAACTTTTAGTATTTTTGCCTATCAAGGAATAAAGATACCTTCTTGTTGTTACAAACTAGGAAACTTTAAGGTGAGGGGGACAAAACAAAACAAAACAAAAAAGCCAAAAGCTGACCCCCCCCAAACCCTACTCTTTAACAATTCTTTGAAATACGACCTCCTACGTCATTTAATTTTTGAAAACCCTAAGGTCATGTAACACACTTTCTCTGTCATTTGTAAGTACATTAACTCAGTGGCCATACGACAGTGAAATTATGATAATGGGCTGCTAAAATGGGTCATGCAGACACTGCGTTTCATGTTAGCTTCAAACAACAGTGAGAATATAGTCCAAATCAAGTATGACAGTACAAAAGCACATGGTTTACTTTTCTCAAGGCTTTGCCAGTAACGGGAAAGGAGGCTGCAACCACTAAATATAAATGTATTAGCGGAGTTTCCCACCTATGAACCATCCTTCTCTTCCTCACCCATGATGCACTAAAAGAAAACTGCCATGACAAAGCAGCAAACCGTTTAATAAAAGACTGTATTATTCCTTGCAAGGTTTTCCTTTACATAATACAAAGCTTATTGCTAGACAAAGCCCACATTCTTAAAAGGAAAACAGTTTCATATAAGAAGGCAGAGAACAACACAATTCCTCACGCACAATAAAATAGTTTTTGCCTTTTTAAAGTACACAATAATTAGTATGCACTCTTCTGTCTGTACAAAAAATTCAACTGATACTATTGCCTGAAGCTTAGGCAGTTCCTCGACATATGTAAGTATCCTTTGAAGATCCAAGAATTAAAACATACCTAATTTGATATACATACAAAAGCCAACAAGCCACGGCATTAAAAATTACAATAATGATAATTATTACTACTACTATTACTACTGATACTGCTGCTGCTACTACTACTACTATAGAGTTGAATGACAAAATGATCCTGAAGTGCACGCTTCAGGGACAGTTTGTTTATATTCCTGCTTGTATCAATCTACAGGATCAGGAATATGGTTTGTAAAATTCACACAAGCATGGCACATCAGGGTTTGCTTGTCCTTTTTTTGTACATAGTGTTGCACTTGGGAGGAAAAGAATTGCAGTGTTGAGATTCTTAAAGACGACTTCCTGAAAATGCAGGCAATCTGCACAGGATCGAAATCTGAGCACCAGTTAAAATCATACAATGGCATTTAACCCATTGATTTTTTTACGATATTAATACTTATTAACTACCTGTAATAAAGGCACAATTTTCTATAAAAAGCCCTTTTCTCTTTCTTTGTCTTTTCTGCACAATTTGAAAACTGTCAGTCTAATAGTTCCTAAGAGAACTCAAAGCAGTAAGGTTGACGAACACAAAAGCATAGAAACACCATCACATGCAAAAGTTAGCTGAATAGCACAGATAATTGCTTAGGTAATTATTTTGATAGAAGCCCTGCTGAAAGCTCCTGTATTTTATCATATGTGTTAAGTGTACATGACCCATCTCCTACATGCGCACTGCATGTGGGTTGATAACTGAATGAGTGACTTTTTGCTTTTTCTTTTTGTTCAACATGATAAATAACATGTGCAGCTAGCTAAAAGGAGAACGGGCAACCTAGATTACCGGACTCATATTTATTTTTAAGCAAATCGGGTGTGTCAGACAGGGGGAGAAATCAAGTTACATAATTTATGTAAGGGGTGTCCATTATGTACACAGTAATGCAGCAGCCTGTGAGAAGACAAGCAAGTAGCAATGCGAGAAGTTGCTCTTGAGGAAGATCACATTGCCCATCCAGCCCTTGAGCTTCCTGAGCCTTATGCAGCCTGACTGACAATGAGATTTAATGTAGCCTAACTATAGTAGCCTTGAGCAGAGATGCAATTATAACAGGAAGGCAGAGAGTTTTAGTGTATTAGACTGTATCAGACTGTTGTGAGCATCAGTGGCATAATCAGCCAGCGCTCGCTCTTCCAGGCTCTTCCCCCCACCCACCTGAAAATTCTGAACATAAGAACCTTCCACTATTAAGAACTTGAGTAAAGGTCATTTTGTTTTCCTCAATACCATAAAAAAATGGCATAGCTAGATTTGACATGCATATGCAAATCAGCGCAGAGGAAAAAAACCTGATTTTCCTTCACACTGGATTACGGTATCTGTATGAAATGTTGATATAAACACCTTGACTAAGAAAAAACCCACACCAGCTCTGTGGTTTAATTGGCAGGATAGACTTAACAGATGTAGCAGTGCTGGACAATGTTATTGTCTCATGGCAGATGATAACAAAAATGTACAATGCTATATTGGTCAGAAAAATATAAATTCAACTTAAGTTGTATTTTAACATGCTTGTATAATTTACACAAACAAGATGGGGTGGTATTTTACAATTATTTAGAATAATATATCAATTACAGTTAGCTGGTTAAAAACATCAGTATATATAATACAAAACAAATGGAAATATTTATATGGAGGAGAAAAAGATCACCATGGCTGTTCAATTTGTAGACATTTGAGGGGTCACAATATGCAATATGTCACTTAGTGCTTGGACATGCAATCTCTCTTGGCCTTAATTAATGCTTTTGTTTCAAAGAGTTTTGAGTATATGAATCTACTAAGTAACTGCACCCACCACCCCAAAAAAAAAAATTCAAACCATTTTATTTCACTAAGAAGATAACCGACCCAAATGTTAACTAAATGTGTGTTTATACAAACTTTAGAAGGAGAACTTTTGGCAAGAGTAAATAGAGACTGTTATTTTGACTGTACTTTTCATAAAACACATGTTCACACAGAACCACAAAAGGCAGACATACAGACTAAATACATGCAAAAAAAAAAAAAATCCCAGTCCCTCCTATTTATCACAAAAGGAGTCGCCAAATCATGTACTAACTTCTACAACCCATTCTAAACTTCTTTTTTTAGCCTTATGATGGGTCTAGATAGATAGTACGTGCACTAAAGTAACACAGAAATATACCCGTATCTAGCACTAACATCTTTAATTCGTCACTTTCATGGCAGACATTTCCAGATAATCTAGAGGTCCAGAAATTTTATGTTGCTAGCACAAAAGCAACTGAAGTACCTGACCACTTAAGCCCTCATATTTTAAAATTCATGACAGAAGCAAAGTAAATTTTACTTAAGACTATTATATAATCAATAATTTGTTCAAAATGTTTCTCTCATGGAAAGTTATAATGTTATTTCAAGCAACTGCTTATTACTATGTTATAAAGCATATTCCTCTGCAATATTCTGTTCAGGATCATGAAACCTTGGCAGCATTATACATTTCCTCTTGATATACAGCAAAGAAGCAACAGAGTTTGGGACAGTAATAAAAAGGATTCATCACTTTAAAATAGTTTATAACATCCATTGTGTGCATTAAATGTTGGGGAAATGTTTGCAGGAACTACTGCAAAAGAGCCACAAATCTAATTCTTTTCCCTTGTCTGATTGATACAATCAGGAATTCATTTAAATGGTCTTTTAGTGAGCTGTCATCAAACTGCAGCCCATTTACAGAAGGTTAGCTAATTAATGAACTCTTGATTGAAGATTAATTTGGCAACGCTTTTTAATTTTCGCCTTAAAACCATGACAAACAATGATGTATTTTAATTAGAGCTTCAGCTATAGCTGGGTGCTTTATATACATCTTTGATATTGTAAACAGATCACATCTATTCATAGGTAAATAGATAATAATGTTTAATTATCTGGAAATTAACAAAAGACTAACAACGTATCCTTATTTTAAACACATAGAAATAACATATATCCATAAAGTGAAATGTCTTGCTGAAGAATGTAGATTCCACCACTGTACTTCCAAAATACCTCTGTAACACACTGCTTCAATAAAAACTACTAAGTGCTAATGAAAAAGAAAGATACAGGCAGGTGCATTCTGTACGTGTACCTGCAGATATAGTAATCCAACTATCTAGTATAAACCTGCTTCTTCCAGCACAAAAATAATGCTGTCTTCATGTAAACTGTAGTATTTCTGCATAATGATCGGTGACTTATTTGTAAAATTGCCAGAACTGTGAAGGCACACAGAGGTCTCAAAGATGACCAAGGTAAATAAAATGTCATAATATATTTAGCAAATAATAATGGAAAAAATAGAGACAAACGTCAACGAAGATGCCAGGAAACAAATGGGAATGGGGAGGAATAAAATTCCTAGCATTTCTTCCCCCAGATATAGTCACTGTTCATAGTGCTGCTGCCTAAATAATAGCAGCAAATTTAACTGTCTTTTCAGAAAAAGTTAATCACATTATTTTTAAACATATAATTTTAATTTTCAGTACTGTCTTCCACATACAACTTTTTGTTTTCTTTTCCAAAAGACATGCCCTTCCATAGCTTTTATTTTATGTGCCATGACCCCTAACTCAAGTTATTCTAACTACAAAAAAGCTGCAATGAAACACCATCGTTAAGTGAAAGCAGCAGTAAGTTCCTGCGTATTGTCTGTGGTTTTGTTTGTGCGTTTGCTTTAAGGACAGGACAACTGAATAGCATTTAAGATGCTCATAATAACTATGCTCACAAATAACACAATCGATAGCTTGTGGTTTTTTCAGAAATCATTTTCAACTAACTCGTCTCCTAAGACTGGAGACGTAGAGTGCCTTCATCTGTTTGAGATTTGGCCTTTAATTGCCTCAGATTAACATTAAAATGCTATAATGCTTACCAAAAATGTCCTGGTTCTAATTTCATGCATTTTATTTCATTTTAAACGCTATTATATATTAATGACAAAATATCCATCGATAACAGCAGATATAAACTTGGAAATTAATTCAGTCTAAGAAGGTCTCACTTCCCCATTGATTATGTAGTCAGAGCTTAGTTAGGCAGGTGAAAGGTTCTGAATAAAAACAAGAGTCATCTTTGCTTGAACACAAGAAACTCACAGCACATGTATACACTTATCCAAGGAAATATCTCTTCTTGGTTAGGTGAATATGTGAGCCTTTCTGTGGAGAAATAACACGCAGAATATTGGAGCCAGGCACGAACTGCTGAAAGACCTCGGGGTTTTCTTTAATTCCATCTTTTTTTTTTTTCATTGACTTTACGGCAGGTGATGTTTCTCAGAGGTTTATGGGCAGTATAATCAAATACCAGGGAGAACATGAATTCTTGAACATTTTTATAGTGTGGCCATGTCTTAATAAGGAGACAAATCCCAATCCTGAACAGACATCTAAACAGACATACAGTACACCTAACTTACATGCTTATTTACCGTGTCCCAGCTAAGTATTATTACTGATAGCATTATGACCAGAAATCATTATCCCATGTGGATGTATGATCTCTCGTATTTCAGTTTAGTCACATTTTTGATCATATAGAACACCTGTAGAAAGTACATCACTAGCTAACCAAAAAGTAGTACCACAAAAACATGCTGTGATTTGTTTTCTCATGTGACTTAGTATCTGGAAAAGAGCAGAGGAAACAGCAGGAGCAAGCTGTCCATGTACAAGCAAATGTTCCTAGAGCTAGCAAAACCAATGAAGAAGAAAAATTATTGCTACAATAACTAACACCTGTGAGTAAACACAATATGCTTTGACAAAAATAAATGCATAAAGTAAAACAAATAAAGGCAAAGTCCAATTCTCCATTCACTAACACAGGCACAAACTCATGTACTCTCCTGACGTAGCATGGGTTAAGAGAAGAAAGAAATTGGCCCGCTAAATGCCTATTTTTAATCCAGCAACTGTTCCCCTAACCAGGCTGAAAAAAAGATACAAGGTTGGAGGATAAGAGATCAAATAATGTAAAATCAGTGCCACACAAACATTTGAGAAACAGCTTTCATCAGAGCTGTCTAGCCCTAGATGTTTAAAATCATCTGTATGAAAGGAGAGAGGAGAAAGAGGAAAATCACTTCCTTGTTCCAAAGGAAATGTTAGGTTTTTGTACAATTATTTTAGTTTGAGTGGGTTGTGGAGAGCATTAAAGGAAATGAACAGAAAAAGTGTTTTCATCAGTTGTTAGTTCGTGCTTGAAAAGCTCAAATACCGTTTCATTTTAACAGTTTAATCTCAGCTCTGTGTACTCCTTGGTGTACAATACAGTCACTGAATGCAAGGAAAAGGTGTGAGGTTACAGGGAAAGGAGAGGAGCACAACAGGCACTACTGGACAGTGTTTTTCCCTCCCGCTGCAGGGACACAGCAAGTTCTCACCCAGTGCCTGCAACGGAACGTCTTGCTAATGGGAGCATGCTCTGGACTACATGCAGTGCACCCGCAGCGGGATCCCTGGCTCTTCAGCAATGGCTGAGTGACTTACTCGATATAGTTCAATATGGTTAAGTAGCATGTACATCAGCTATCATATTTTTTTTTTTAAAAAAAAAGGAACACAAACAAAAAAACCCAAAAAGAAACCCAAAGACCACAATATAAACCATATTTATTCCTTTTATTTTGAAAGGTGTGCTTTTGTTTAGATTAGAACTTCTGTTGCTGCTTCACAGTGTGTTTTGTAAAACTCTTAGGACCTGCTCCTACCACAGGATGCATATCCTCTGCAAAATACTGCCTGTCCTTATTGGCACCAAGGGTAAATCATAGGAGGTACTGAGCAAATCACAGAAGCAGGCCCTTATTCACTATGTCATCCTGCTGTTAAATCTTCGCTAAGATGTGAGGGGAGACTTTGAGGCTTTGCCTTTTGCTGTTCAGTCTTTTCATAAAAATTACCAACCACAAATTTGCCATTTGTGGATGGCAAAATGCAGATCGGAGAGGGTTTGTGTTTTCTGATCCAAACATGAATTTATTTAAACAGGGAACACCACAAGTATGTTAGAATGCTAAAACACAAGAGTTCATGAAACTACAGAGGATACTCATTTTTCAGCAATAATGATAAGAATGTTAATACTTAGCTGGGAAATGGTAAACAAGCAAGTTAGCTGCAAGAACTATTTTAATCCCACACCTGCTTATAGAAAATACCATACATATATATGGCACTAATTTGCAGCTGTAATGGAAAATAAAATCTAAATTTTATTACTTGGCTCTATCTGAAGGAAAATACAACATTGCATTAGTGGATACTCTATGACTTAAGGAATAACAAACAATACTGTATATATAACGAAAGATTCATAGTACACACTCAGCTACCTTTAAAGTAGAAAACTTTTGATATCTAATAAAATGCACGCCTTGAATCTCTGGATGGTACTACATTCACAGCCAAAAGACCTCCAGATGTTTCATATAGCCTTAAACCAGACATCAGAGTCTGGTTGGATTAACAATTCCCATCCAAGCTCCTTACACCATAATGCCGATTTTATTCATGTGAAGACCCTATGGAATTCTAGGGTGAACTGCTCTGTGTATCAGAAAGCTGACTGCCACTCATGGTCTGGATCTTCCTTCCCTGCAATTAATCTAAAAATACAAATCTGAGATTTAATGGTGTAGATTTCAAGGCAATGAATTATTTAAAATCTAGGCACAATTTCTAAATGCCCTGGGAATATTCATATATATATATTTAAAGGTGTATACTTAACCTTTGAGAAATGAAGTTACTGTCTTTCTGACATGCATGCATACTTGTCAACAGGAATCATATACGCATCAAAAGAACACAAACAGATGGGTTTGCAGTTGGAAAAAAGAGTACCTGAGCCTCCTGCACTATAAGCTACATAAAAATGAGGACTGCACTCAAAACTATCAAAGACTGTTACAAAAAGCTAGAATTTCCTAAACTGCTTGAAACATAATACACAATAAACCAAATGGCTTGTTCCAATGATGCTCCCTATGAATAAATTTGTGTTTGAAAGAACTTCAGTACTGGTACTCAGTAAAAATAATATATCATGCATATAATGTTTGTGTTAGACTTTTCTTGCCTTTAGGAGAATACAGTCACCTAGTCTCCAACTGTTTTAATTCCACCTTAAAGGAAAGATAGGTAGCTAAAGGTATTTCTAGGGTTTTATATTTAATTATTTATTTATTTAAATTTAGAAAATACCATCTCCTGGTATTTACTGATTCTTGAAAACAGATGAAACTAACAAGGTCCCTTTTTGTTTCCTTCTGCATTCACATACTGGCATGAAAGAGAGCTTTTCTTGTGTGTCTCTACCAAACCCAGGTCTTCTTGCACTTGCATAGTGCAAAAAAATCCCACCAGTGCCCTTAAAAGGAGGAAAATCTTCATTTGCAAAGAGAAGTAAAGAGGAAAAAGCAGCATTTGACACGGTCTATCACAGTGTTGACCAGGAGGAAGTCAGCCTTGGGGCTGGCACACTCCAGAGCAGAGTTCCCTCCCTCCTGCCTGCTTTTGCCCAATACAGCAAAGAGCTACTTCTTTAATTGTTTACCTGCTTCCAAACAACAAGCATTTGTCTGTATTCTTGGGCTTAATAATTATAAATCAATGTGCATTAATAAAATAAGTTTATAAGAGCTTACTTGGCTTGCTATTTATGGCACTATAAAATACATTATATGAATAATCCCAAGAGGCTTCTATTATATGTTCTTCAAATCATTTTATGCTTATCACCTCATAATCATTTCAGAAAGAAATTTCAGAAAGAAACAGGCAAAGTAGCTTTGTAAACACCTATTTAATTTCTCAGTATTGTAATTTGGAATTTTCTCTCCCTTGTCCCACTACGGATATTTTAAAACAATTTTAAAATAAATCCTCTACCCAGGTTAGAGGCCACAAGAAGAGACATTCTGTCTCAAACATGCATGATAACATAATACTAAGGACAGTAATATAGCCAGCTTTGCATGACCTCAAGTATAAAGGCAACTCTTACTGAACGACAAGCATGCCTTTAGGTGTCCCCCAAATGTCTTAATGGTTGATGCTTCAACATAAGGATGATTAAGAAACCACACATCCTACCAAAATACTGCACTCTAAAACTTGGAATAAATTCCCCTTTCTCTAGCTGCAACATTTCTGAGCAGGGCTTTAGCACTCCATTATTGTGAATGTTTTTTGGCCCAAGGCAAAAAATATTGACAAAGTTCCACCTCCAAGACAGTTATTGTCTCTGTATACTTGATAGCAGCCTTCAGAAGTTCACCTGCCAGTATTAAATCCTTGGTTTGGGTGAGAGAAGTAAAAATTTGCTAGCATTCCAAGCTATTTTACTGTAGCAGCAGCTACAGCAGCAAATCAAATTGTTCTTTCAATTAAACCAGTTCAGTGCCTTAGAGAAGAAAGATCTAGCCTTGCCCTTCTCCAAAAAAACTGCAGATTACGCCAAGTCTGAAGTTTTTACTACAACTGAGAGGAAAAGGCTCAGATGTTCTTATTCTAGTGGTCAATAACCCACGTCACAAAATAAAAAGCATTTCAAGCTATTTGCATATAACTGACAGGCTTTGCTAGAAGCCTGTGGCATTCAAGTAGGCTGTACACCAAGATCTTCAAGGGGGACATCACGAGGTGTGAACCTTGCTTTTGCCAGCAGCATGCACCAGTGGATTTGCTAGAAACTGGCAATACACTGGAACATATCAGACAGCAAGATCAAACAATGTGTAGTGATAATGTCCCATGTTTAAGCAAGCCAGAAAGAGCATTTTAAGATGTACTAAAGAACCTCGATAAGAAGTACTCAGGCAAGTAAAACGGGAGGCTTACACACAGGGCCTTGTAACAGCAAGGAAAGGAAAACTCATTCAGAGAAAACAAGTATCACCATGACTCTCCTGAAGCAAAACACTGTGAAGCAAATTTAGCATGTTCTGGCTGAACAGCAAAATAGTTTTCTTTTTTACATCCCCTGCATAAAGACATCTATCCAAATACACAGCAACTGTTCCACATATGCACAGAGTTTGTTTGCACATGGGACACAGAGTGACAGCAATGATTTACCTTGCTCTGTTTTTCTTTTGGGTTGTTTTGGGTTTTTTTTAAACACAGTTTTCACTCATTGGAAGGATCAGGGAAATAACTAAGATGACATCTGCTAACAGAATACATAACTGTCACTCTACCACAGAGGGGACTTAAAGAACTATGTGGCAGGGTCCCTTTAAATGAGATGGCCATGGCTACACAAGGATGGAAACCAAATGACCCCTCATGGTAATCTGTCCAGGTTAGAGAGGAGGTCGTTGCAGGGGCACTACAGAAAGGCATGCACTCTGCATGGGAAAGAAAAAGAATGTCAGAAACCAGAATTTCACATGCTTTAACTTCAGAGACAGCAAACCCTTTCCCTGATGCTTCCTAAAAGAAAACTTGAAAATACTGTAACACCAAGCCAACATCTTAGTTCGAAACCAAATGTCAAATCCTCCACTCGCTATGTAAACAATTCATACTGCCACCATAGCAGGTGACTTGAGACAGCTCCAAATCAAGTATCTTTTACATTGACTCTACCACAAACCACTTTTTTTACAGTTGTGCAAAAATGTGGCCTTATATTCAGAATGAACAGATACTGCCACCTGTCCAGGATCAGCATTACAGTAGATGAGTTTATGATATCCAGGCTCTGTAAGAAGCAAGCCCACCCCTTAACTCTCACTCAGTTTAATGGAATTCCAGGACACTCAGTATCTTGCAGGATCAGGCCTTATGCTGGCACAATAATGTTACCAAAACTGGATCATTAAATGGAGAACTATCACAGTTCTTGAGAGAAGACCCTTCCCCTTTTCTTGTCCCAAAAAAGTCTCTGTCACCTACTTTGCCTATACAGTATTTTCACTGGCCAACTTTACCATGTTTCCGAAAATGTAAATGTTCAATTTCTCTTTTCTAATTAATATTTCTACTATCTTACTCTCCTTCACCGTTTTCTCCATCCCTTTAGTTGCACACACAGACTCCTCTGTGCCAAAGGCAGAGGAGTAAATCCAGCTTCTCTTCACTGATTATGGGCCTGGTTTTAATTTGTGCAATAGTCCTTTTGATAACAATGCCTAGTTAAAACATCCATTAAAAGTCTATATCAGTCATTTAATGGAGGAAGAATCTAATAGGGTTCCATTGGAACTCCTCCATTAACTTTTAACAGAATTCTTTCTTATAGTCAGTGTTGTAAAACAGGGATATTTCACAAATTTAAGACCAGCCTCATTCTCCATGGGGTGATAATTAGGTCACCGCTTCCCAATCTTTTTTGGGTAACTACAACAGTTCACCATTTCAGCTGCAACAATCAGTCTCTTCACAACTTATTAATTGCAGCTTGTTCTTCCTCATTCTTACTAAACTCCAAATCACAACGTGACCTGAAAGTTCCAGTTGCATGGCTGGTCATAATGCAAATAATAAAAAGCATAGCCACCAGTTTTTAAAAAACATATTACCGACCATTAACAACAAATGACCAGACCACCACAGTAATTACTGATCTGTCTAACTTCTATTCAGAAACCTAAACTCTCAACCATGGTGATGAGGTGGCATCTAAAGAGATCTTGGCAGATCTGTCTAAAAACTACATGATCTCTGTACTGGTATATATAGCAGTTGTTAGAAAAAACAACTGCTGCATAGGCAATATCTCTTTCCACACCGAGGTTTATTGGGAAAAAACCAGCAAACAAACCTGAGAACACCTTCCTGTATTCATTAGCCACTCTACGCTGTTACAAGATTGTCATCTTCGCAATTACATTATGCTCTTTTGTACGTAAATCTCAAAAATTTTAACACAGAAAGGCAACTACTACTAACTTCATTTTACAAGTGCAAAAGCTAAGGCACAGGAACAGAATCCAGGTCTTCTAATTCCCAGCCTTCAACAGCAATGTTGAAGATGCTGAGAATTGGCAGTGTTCCTTCAGGACTAGCTTAAAATAAGGGAATACTCTGGTTCTTGGCCAGACTCTGAATAGTGGAAGTACAGTTTAACTCTCTAGCATGACGGATCTCCTCCAGCTACGGAAGCATGAGGTACAGGTGCATGCAGCAAATAAGAAGGGATTTACTTGGGAGATTCGAGCCTGAACAAGCAAATTGCCATAATGGAACAGGTCAGGACCCCCAACTTCCACTGCTAGCTTCAAATCCCTCCACCCACAGAAAGCAGGGGGAAATATTGTTGAGATTATCCTCCTGTCACACTTCCAGAATTATGAATTTCATTAATCACTAAGGAGTTCAAAGATCCTGTAAATCTGATTCTGCTCGCGCTTCCACTGGTTTGACAGTGATGCAGTTGTGAATCCACTGGCTGCAAATGAGGTACCCCAAATTGCATATGCATAACTAAGAGGAATCAAGTTCATAAATGTTACGAATTTCTTAGTCTCAACTGGCAGCTTCAGCAAACTTGAGCAGGAGCCCTGAAATTGACCTGGCTTGTGTGGCAGAGCCTCTTGAGAAGAAAAGAAGAAAATAAGATTTTTTTTCCCCATTACACCCTGCACAAGCTCTAAAAAGATAAAAATCAAAATGCAGTAAAATGTCGCTAAGATACATGTGGTTGTATACACACCTTTCTCAAAGAGCACAATCGTTCAGGTTTTGGCCCTGTCCTTCACGATACAATGAACTAAGTAGATGTTTTACTATCACCCTACACAATTTTACTCACAAGTTTGTTTTATACATAAATAGACACACACACACTCATAAGCTTTCCTTAGGCTAGATAATAGGCCCCAGAAGTGCAGATAAAAAATGGAAAAAGATGAAAGAATGGTGTTGTCTTTCTTCACCACATTTATTATTTGGGGGAAAAAAACCAAAAGACTACAAGGAGAGGTTCTGACAGTATCATTTTTGGTTTGCTTGCTTCATTCACTTGTTCATCGTGGCCAACAATAATGAAGAAACTGAAATTACACCTAGGAAGGGCCAATGAAAACAGGAAAATGGAAGACCAAGGTACAGACTTTTTAACAAGAAGGAAAAGGGTCTTACTAAAATATATTATCAAGAAAGAATCAATTCCTGTACAGGTGAAATCACATAACCTTCACCTAAGCTTTTGGAGAACTTTTCAGCTGTCTCGAGAAGAGCATAACCACTGGAAAATGCAACCACTATATCTGAATAGAATAGTAGAGGTTGTTTTCTCACATAGGAAACTTGCAACAAGGATATATCACAGGAAAAACAAAGAAATCTGAATTTAGCCATTCAGTCTCAGGGTATATCAGGATTACATTATGAATGCTCTCCAACTTGTTTTTCACCATGCAGCTACACTTCTGCCTGCCCTTCCCTTCCATAGCTTACCGCCCATTACTGCATCCCTGAAACTGTATATTGTGATTGCACATCTCAGCGTCTCACTTGCTGAAAAAAGTAAGCTGCAGAAAAGAGCAGTGAAGTAGCAGATCCCTGGTGCTACTGAATCAGAAGCATAGAGGGAAAGGTTGGTTTAAAGAAATTCCAAGTCACCTTGTTTTCAAAAGAAGAAAAAAAATCTTTGAGACAATTTTCTTTGGGAAGCAGGGAAACTTAGGAATAGAATTACCCTCAGTGGTTTAGCATGCTAGACAAAGATGAAGGTTGACAGGATGCACTGCTGGTGCAAGAAACATCTAAACTATTTCAATGCTAGCATGCCAGAATGTAGCACCAACTACAGAACATCAAGTTTCTAAAGGAAATGTATCGCTTCTAATATTTCACTGTACACCTGTACAGCAGCCACACAGATGCTCAGACACAAAGCACTTCCAAGGAACTGCATTTAGTTTGTGAAAAAGGGGCTAGCTAAAGCTCTGCTCATTTCTGAGAACAAGTCTATCTGCACCTGGTGTAGACTGTCAGTGAAAATGGATTCATGCTATGAAGCCAAGACTTTGCACAGAAGCCTCTGAGGAATGGAGATGTGTTCTGTTTGAAGATAGGAGAGGTAATCCCCACTGCTGTGGGAGTGGCAGCCTTCAGCAGAAGGGCAGCAGCAAAACAATGGCAGTAGTCACAAATTTTCAGTTAGGTTTGCTGCATCTTTGGTCTCAGCAAGTGTACCACAGCACTGACAGCACCGTAAACTCACAGGGCTTTGGTAAGATGCATATAAAATACAAGCATGCAACAATCAATCAAAAGTATAGAAAGATGGAAATGGGCAGGGTGACACTATGCTGGGGAAAAGAATTACAGAGACTATGCATTTTGCAGAATTTTTACTACAATTTCTACATGTAGTATTCTCCAGCCTAGAAACCCTCTCTAGGAGGAGTCAAAAGAAGAAATCAAATTATTTCTTAAAGTGCAGAGCATTGCAGGGATATTCTTGGTTCATTCCTCCTTCTGCATACTAATGTTTTATTTTTGTGTGCTCTTTACATGCAGAAAATACTATACAAAGGGACAAACCCTGAAAGAAGTTAAGTTGGAAGTACAGCACATGAAGGAGGGCTTTCCATGTGTGAACTGAACAGTTAATCTGAAGAACAGGGCCATTCACCTGAGGAAGTGAACTGACCTTCATCAGGATCTACTGCAAATTGGGAACCTCCTAATAGCAGATGCTGCTCATTACTTCCCTATTAAGGTAAAAGAACAAAAACAAACTAATGATAAAAATTTACCTCTGTCCCAGATAGATGATGGATTTGATGACGTGTTTATTTGATCATCCAACTAAGTTTTCACTCCATCTACCTGATCCCTGATGAAGCAAATTGAAAGTTCAAATGAAGAACTACTCTTCAAGCATGATATAATTTAGCAAAATACAATATAAATCATGTGCTACATACTGCTTGTAACAGAACACATACAAGTGATACTAATTGCAAGAAAGGATAAGAAAAGAGCAGCTCATGAGCTATCAGTGGAAATGTGACTTAGCTAGAAGCTGCCTAGTCTAGAGGGATAGGTGTGATTTAGTGAGGGACAGAGTGCTGAAGAAAGTGTTGGACTGTACTCCTAACCCTACAAAGCTTGCTACAAGACTTCACCTTTATAGTGTCTCTCCTTACATTTTATTGCATATTAACCTTCTCCATTATGACTGTATACTCTGGGAGTGGAGTCTGCGCTCAATGCTTCTAAACAGCATCTAACTGAACAGGCTCTGATCTTGACTCAGAGCCTCTATAGAAAAAAATGCTTGTTTCTCAAATCAAAAATAACAGAAGCAATTTTACAAATATATAAACGTAACTTACACACAAAGCCAAAGAGTGTTCAGAAATCTAACTAATAAGGAAATCCAGGATTTAGATGTTCATGTGATCTGCTACCTTTAATTCAGATAAACCAAGCAAAACCACCCAAGTGTAGCTGATGCTCCATTTGTCTTGAATACAAAGCCATTCCCACTACATTACTCAATCACATTCTTATCACTTGAGCATTAACTTTATTCTAAAACTCCATTTCAGTACAACTAAATGTGGCAGACACGAACAGGACTGCCAGAGATACATGAACATACGGCTAATTTTAGAAATTTATTTTCTTTTTTTTTTCTGCCTTCCTAGGAGTGCATCAGTAAAGGAAACCCACCGGCTCTGGAGAGCACCAAAATTCAGAACAGAGACATGTCTCTGCAGGTTGATAAAAAAAATTCTTCACGTTACATAGAACACAACCACCTTGTAAATATAGAGGCCAAGGAGTTGAAAATAAAGTACATGGCGGTCTATTGGATATACCTCAACTGCAGAAACACCTGTGCTAATTACATCACTGACACAAGTTAAGTGCACAGTAATCAGGCGACAAAGTGTTAACAGTCAGCGAGTTGCCATGTAATTACTGTGCATCCAGTGGAGTTACCCAGTACTGTATGTACTGCATTGTTCCTGTTATTATGTGGTAACTATCAAATTACCACGTGTCATCACTGTAACATTAGGTTGATCCACTATGGAAATTCATTCTGTTCAACGGCAGTCTAAATTCTTCATTTTGTCCCTCTGGCGATGTGGACAGGTGGATTACGTACTGAGCTATACTAAAGGTTAAAGGACTAGGTTAGGCACTTCATAGATTAAATGTGATCAAACAGCCTGATTCTGCCACCTTTTCCCACTACGAGTTTTACTACTCTACTGCAGATGGGATAATACTTGACAGGGTACTACTATCTGTCCCAAAGTGATCATTTTCTCCTTAAATTTCCTGTAAAACCTACATCAACTTTCCCTCTCTACAGCTATAGTAGTTACTATCTTAAAAAAAATAGAGTAGAAAAGCAGGTTTTGCTTGCTGTAAATGGAAGGGAGTCAAAGATGTCAGGAGATCCATTTAGGACTTACACTGTTACTAATCTACTTTACTGAGAAGACATACAGAAAATAATACTATGATGGGAGGAAAGAGTATTACGGGTTTTTTTTAAAGATACAAACAGAAATAGATGCATCATGAGAAACTTTGGTTCACACATTTTCTGCATCTTTGTTTCTGCGGAGAACAAAATTAAGTGTTAGAAGTGTTTCAAAATAACCTTAGGAATACACACACAAGTCTTGGAAACAGCACAAGCAAGGGAACAAAACTGCAAGTGTAGCTCTCAACGTGGGAACCTCCCACACTACAACAAACTCATTAGCAACTGCTAACAAGCCACCTGGTGTGAGCTACATGATAAGTGAAAATACGATGGTGAGGATGTTATGAAAATGCTTATCACCCATCAATGCATTCACTACAAGGAGTATTTTGCACATCTATTTTACATTAACACTTGGAAGGTGCTCAGATGTTATGCGAACGAGAGCCCATGCAACAGCCCGCACAGATGACACAGTGATTCCAAGAGCGCAGGACTGTTCACTACTAGCTTCAGTGACACCTAAATAGGTGCACAGCCCAATTTACCCACATATGAGTGTCAAAGATGTTAAGGCAACAAAGACTACTGGGTAATTACGTAACTAAAATTTGAAATATTATACAAGATTTATCAGAATGAGGAGTCTCTTCTTACCATGATCACTTAGCACATTGCAGAATCCCTGGGAAGACAAGACAATTACTGTTTCACACAGACTAGAGGAATAAGATACAATGTTTGGGAAAAGTAAGATTAATCCACAACTACCATGTGTCATTTTCACCAGGACCAGCCTCAGCTTTACAAGTGTGGCTGAATTAACACCGAGGTAAAACACACTTCTTCGGAAGAAATGCCTGAGGTCTAGCAGAAATCCCCCATGGTAACAAATATTTTCTCTGCAGAACACTTCCACCTCAACAGCTGCAGCTCGTGGTTGAGTTCTTTGAAACAGTTTATTAATAGGTAAAGGTAGTCCTCTGGCTAGATTTGGTAAAAATGGGCTTGAAGGCAGTTTTTTCCCAAAAATGGCTCACTTCCACTCTGCACTTTCGCACAGAGCATTTCTCACCACTTGCCACATCTCTGTCAATCTGCCAGCAGCTCCATGGCTCAAGATTACAGCACTGGAGATGCATGCAATTTTCCAGTATCAGGAACTAAAAGCAAAGTTAGGAACTGTACATTTATTGAGAAATCATGCATTTTTGTCTCTTCAACAATTTACCTCCAACTTTCTTCAGTATTTTCTAGAATCCCTCGCAGAATCCACTCCCCTTATGCATTGTTACAAACTTGTTTAATAGGGAATGGCTGCCAGTGGAACCGAATGACAATTGGAAGAACTCCTTGCAAGTGATTTTAACAGAAGACCAGAAGCAAGGAATGGAAACAGATTCATGTCCTCATATTACATCTGGGTTGTTCTTACACTGTCAAATATAGTGCCTCCAAATCACAAGTGATATTGCTCTGTTTATAGTAACAAACATGGTGGAATGGTGTACGCATAATTCAGGAGGTTTCACCACTGTGTCCTCTAGCCCCACTGTAAGGGGACGCAGTAAAACAGTAACGATGCTTAGCCTTGTTTACACTACACCTTGCACCATTTACTACCCCAGCTGTGAGACATGCACCTAATCAACCGAACAGCCTTTTACAACAGTTTTGCTGCTCAAGATCTACCCTTAACTCTAAATGTGCCAACAAGATTGAGTTCAGAAAGATGTGTTCACATCTGAGAAACTGCCCTGCTGAAAATGTTTCTCTACAAGGAACTTCTATGTGAGTATGTGAATATTCCTGTGATGCCAAGACCAGCATCTCTGGCATTGGGATATTCCCAAGCATTGCCTTAAATAAAAGCTTTGGTGCCAACACTACCTGTGTTGCTCATGGCAAGTAATGAACCAAGTTACAGGAAAGGGAGAATGAGGACTTTGTCTCTTTAATTTTGCAGGCATGATAATGCTTTTAACCACTAAGGTCATACCTGCATGTGATGACTGACAACTTTTCAGCTTGATTCAAAGCAAACAGCTGTTGGTTTGATTGCCTAGCAACTAAAAGTTGATGGATGACCCTTAAGATGGATAACTACCATAAATCACCTCATTCAGACTCTCAGGGAAAAAAATTAAAAAACAATGGTTTTCATGACATTTGCTGCACTCCATAATGTGCCATGATAAATTTGGCTGCCTTATGGATGCACAGTTGTGGCTGCTGAAATTAGACACTTTTGTTTCCTGCATTCTGCACTTCTTGTAGCCCCCTCTGTAAGGTGTGTTCATGTTAATATACTCCACTGTCAGAAGAAAGCAGAATACCAGAAGCTACTGTCAGTCACCACAAGGCAGTGAGAATCTGTATTGAATCTCTGCATCACCAAACAGCTTTTAATCAGGAAACAGCAGTCTTATATCATAGCTATGGCACTGGGCTACATGCATTAATAATGGTTACAATATATTTAGTGTAATGACTTGACCCCGGTCAACATTATTGATGCTGTGATTAATATGAATTTGATAAACTGCTTCCTCTTTGAAGACATTTTGTGTGTTTCTCAAGCAAGAGAAAAATACTTTTTATGTATAAGTAAATATAGCAGGCCTTCACAGAAGCATTCTGATCTCAGCTGCACAGGTGTAAAAAATAGATTTCTCAGGATTTATACTAGTGTCCCTGAAATTGAAATCTGGACTTGGGGGGGGGGGGGGGGGGGGGGATAACCACATTTTAATCTCATGAATAGAAGAAAAAAAAATCCAAACCCCTCAAACCATGATTCTACATAGAAGGCCATATTCATCCCAGAGTGTTCAGACAGAAAGGGAAATACCCTTTCATTGTCCTAGATAATAGTATTTCTCCATTTGTTATGTACAGAATACATATGCATTCAAAAACAGATGTTCATAATTGTTTCTATTGTTCAGATTTTTTTGAAACTCTTGGGTTTGACTATTCATACGAAAACTCTCATACTGAATTTGGTTTATGACAGCAAAGTGATTTCTGGTTTTGTTTAAAGAAAAAAAAAAACACCAAGATAGTTTGGTGCAAGTTTTAGTATATCCTTGTGGAAGTGCTGCCTTAAATGCTAGTATGTGAGGAGCTCGCCAGGGAGAAGTGTGGTGAGACCTACCTTCCTCTTAGAAGATACGTCAGCCCACATGAATAAACTGCTGTCCAATGCAATTTTTTTGTATGATACAGTAATTCCCAAACTGTGATACATGACCCACTGAAGGGCAGGCCAGGTCAAGAGGGACCCAAGCTATGATCAGAGGCATGAAAAAGAACTCCAAAAACTGAATCAGTGGGAAATGGAAGGTATCAGTCGAAATCAGAAAATCAGAGATCAGATGGAAATGGAAGATAAGCAGTTTCACCTGGGGAGCAGGCAGTTACCTGAACCAAATAATTGGGAAAATGATGCTACAGGAAGAAGGTTTCAAGGCGGGACCGAGCTATCAGAACATGTGGGGCAAGTGTGCTTGACACCTGCTCGCGCTGTATCTAGACCTACAATACTGGTTTTAACAACATCCTCCTTTATTGAAGTCAGTTGAGCACTTTCCAAATTCAAGTTAATGCATTTTTAAAAAAAAATCAAAAGTCCTGTTCCAAAGTGTGAAACATTCTAATAGATTCATGAAGCACGCTGGCATGCTGGTGTTACTAGTTCAGAAATAACAGCTGAACCATGCCTTCAGATTTTCAGCAGCTTGTAAGCAGTTTTCTGCAACGTATATTCTGAAAATACAAGGTATGTTTTCACCCGCAAGGTCCTGATCTATGTTTCTTAATTTTACATAGAAGTGAAATGTAAGCACAGTATGCACAAGGTTGTTGAGGTCTGCTGCATTTCTCAACAACTAAGAAAGTTGATGCTCCACCAGGTACATGCGCAATTTACTAGACACTCCACTTCTGTAAGATACCTCAAGCAGTAAGTGAATATGCAGTCTAGATGCTCTTTGTCTCTCCCAGAAGAGATGAACATGGCAATGTAACAATGCTAGTTGTAATGCAATTTATTTGGAGCTTCTGAAATTTCAGATCACAGCATTCTATAATCAATATTTTGCATTATTCAGGCACAGTATCCCTTCAACTGAGAACGTAACTAGTATAATTCACACAAACAAGAGTCTCAAGTGCACCTAGATATGTTTAGCATAAAAGCACTTATATACATATAACATTCAGACACAATGTCTATTTATTGTCTCAGCTTTAAGTCTCGGATGTCTCTGTGAAGGACCCGCTAAGAGGACAAGACAGCATGCTGGCCCTTTAAAACTGAAATGCTTGTTTCCTTTCTGTAAGAAAAGTAAATCATGCTATAGTGAGTGGAGCTTTGAAAAAGCATCCATCCATTAAAGTTCATGGATCCTCGTTTCCAGATTGTCCCTCCCCTGGCTGTGTCTCAAGTTACAGCCTTGTACAATCCAAGTCTAAATAATATTCACTATGATAAATGACACCATAACTCCGATATCCACAATCAATCTTTGCTTTAAAGATACATCCATCTTCAATAATGTTGATGGGGATTCTGTAAAATGGGAAACGTGACTGTTTTCCCGACCTCCTAACAGTGGGGGAAGGAAGCTCTGAGTGATGGCTGTCAGCCCACATCTGGCTGCAAAAATAAATTAGCCTTATGTAGACAAATGAAAGGACCAGCCCTGACTAGAAAACAGCCACTCCTGAGCAATGGCTAATTTATAGGACTCCTTTCTGGAAAGTTCCTAGCTGAGGCTACCGTCTCCTTAGCTATCTCTTTAAATGATATCTGATGCTGTAAATAACTTCAGTGTGGTAGGAACTATGCAAAGTACAAAGAGTGATTTGGTGGGGGAAGGGGAGGAGACAATAACTTTCTCACATTCTTTGTACATGATCAAGATGTAAAATTCAGCCACTTAAAACACACTCACCACACACACACGCAAACAAAAGTTTTGGTTTTGCAAAAACATTGTTATATTTTGAAAATACACTCTTCTTCATTTGACAGAAGATTATTTTCTGCTTTAACTCCTTTGTCATTCCCTGGGCTGCAGGACTGAGGCAACTATATTACAGAAATTAAACTATTCAGTGCAAGCGACACCTTGAGGTTTTGGGGTTATTTTTTTCCTTGTTAAATGCCATCAACTTTTCTTTCTTCTCACCTTGCCCCCTCTAGCTGACAGATGAGTTTCAGGAGGAGCGCAGTGCGTCCTACCAGGTCAGCTCCTCTGTGCAGGTGCTGTGCGGCTCGGGTGCTGTGAAGTAGCATACAGAGAAACTACCCACTGTATTTATTTCAGCACATGGTTTCAGAATAACCCGATGGAGAATTTAAGCAGGAAGAAGACTCCCTCTCTGTCTCATTCGCTGCCTTATACGAAGAAGCACAAATCTCTACCTGTGCATAGGACAGTGGCGACCCTTTTTTCATGACTGAAATGTTTTATTACCTTATTCTTTATGTCTTTGACCTTGTCCTGCTGTAGAAAAACGTAGGACTTTAATTCTTAGAGTGTAGAATATATGGGATTTAAAAAAAAAAAAAAAAAAGAGGAAGTCTTTTCCAGGAGGAGTGGGGAAATGGATGAGGGAGCAACCCAGTGCACGTTATTTTTGCATGTCGGCCGGCTGGCATGGCACCTGGGCATCACAGCTCCCCAGGGGGACCTCCGGCAGCACCAGGGAGGGCTGGCAGCAGCAGTGGCAGCAGCGAGGGTTAATTCTGTGAAGGTTGAAGGACTTACAGTAATGCTGCGAAGACAGAAACATCACAGGCTTTCCTGGCAAGAGGCTCGCAGAGGGTAGGAGGGGACTGCGAAATGAACTCTCTCAGGCTTTGTCGTGTGCGTTTCCCAAGGCCCGGCCTGGCCCCTTTGATAAATGACACATGTCATTCTGTCAGGGGCTGACACTGCAGCTGGGAGGGCTGGTGATGTATGGCTCCACTGAAAAGGAAATCAACTTTTTGGCACGAAGTAAGACTGTGCCCTGTGTAAGGATTTTGTTTCTCAAAAAGTGAAAGATAGACTTAGGATTTAAAAAAAAAAAAAAAAAAAAAAGTTGAAAAACAGATTGAACGACAGCTTACACTTAACATAAATTAACTCGGTAATGGTGAAATGTGCTAGCCTGTGATAAATAAAAGCTACATTAGTCAATTATTAATCACACTCCAACTTGTAGCCAAAACCCATGACTTAAATCTGAGGCCTGAGCTGCCTTACAAACAGATAAGACAGTGTTTGATAGATGTCTTGCATAGTGTAATCAGGAAGGAATCAAAGGCTTAGTGGTTTAACCAGGGGGGGTGTGGAAGGTTCTGGAAACTGAGACTGGGTAAAGTGGATAACTGGATTGAAAGCACCCTTTCACTGGGGATACAGTATATCTTTTGACTGCTCGGAGAGAGAGAGAGAGAGAGAGAGAGAGAAGGGGGGAGAAAGACATATCTGAATTTGGTTTAATCTTTTTTTTATATACAGGAACGTCTCGAAACTGTATTTCCCTCCCCCACCTCCCACCACCACCACTGTGTTAAATCATTTAAATCTGATCACTATTAAATGGATTCTCACCGAGACATCAAGTGTTTCAAATATGATCATTTTGCACGGATTACAATTTAAGCATTTTATTTAATCGAATGAACTCGCATCAGGCTGCAACACATTCATGCAGATACAAGCTGTAGAGAAAAAGCACAAAGCTGCATAAACTAAACGATTCCTATTCAACCAGACTGTAAAGACAAAATAAAGGATTTCAGATACAAAGAAAAAAACTAAACATCTCAAAATGGGGGTGGGGTGGGGGTAGGGGGGATATGGAGGATATGCAGTATCTAAAAACCAGCATTATGCCTGTGTGAAAGGCTGAACTTATGCATCACCTTGATGAGATGCAATCACAGATTAGCTTTGCTTTTTGTTTATCCTCTATCTGCAAAGCAACATGATAGACACTGAACCCAAAGGTGACTTTCATCCCCTGACCAGAGAGAGAAATAGCACCATGGAGCACTAAAATACCACTCCTACATGTGAAGCTAACCAAAAAGGCTAGCCTAGACTTCCTGGAGGCCCTCAACCCAGCAGTGACAGGATGCAAATTTCACCATCTTCCTCCTCAGGTGGATGCTCTCATGCCTCCTTCTCACCATCCAGAACTCTGTGTAACTGAAAATAAAAGGTTTTGTCTGATACACAGAGCCTTGACCAGAAGTATTTCTTGGATGAATCCTAGCCTCAGGTCCAGATCTAGCAACGGGCAGTACATGGGCACACCCCTGTGACTGCAGGAAGCTAGCTGCTGGTTCAGGGTCTTTGTGCCAGGTAAGCTGCCTTCTAGCACTGGTTGTTTTTTCACCAACAATTAATAGAGAGTATCACTGGGATGGGGGCTCACAAAAGCGCTATTGCCCTTTCCTGATCCAAGCCTTAATGACCACTGCTATCAGCTGGAACGCTGTATAAATGTTTATTTCTCAATCAGTAATTTCCATATGCTTTCCATCATTTCTAGTGATGTACCAATCAGACTGGTTCTTCAATTACTTGTTTAACTCCCCGAAAGCCTCAGACATGATGTGTAATTGTGGTACCACACAACTAACTTGAGTTTTTAACCAGGACACAAAGAAGATGCAAATTTTAACAAGGAGAGTAAGCATTCACTTCGTCAGCCATGACGGACTCTATCAGACAATTTTACTAGCCACAAAAACACAGCAGAAAAAACCTCTGACCTTTAAAAAAAATTATTTACCTTTTTCCCCTTCCCCTCAGCATGTTACTACTTTATATTACAAAGTATGGAAACTTTAAAATATTTCTAAATGGGACAGGGTCCTATTGTGCTCAGTGCTGTACAGACAGACCAGGAAACACATGAGCTTTTAGAGCTTTTAATGTTAATCAAGTGAAACTGTATTCTTCGGTTTATGCACACCGTATATGCTTGGCTTTTTTAACAGTACAAAGATGAAAATAAAAAGGAAATAATCTGTAACTGTAAAAATTATACCACTGGTTATAACCAACCTTTAAAGCCCATATACATTCATATGCATGTATGTAGGTACATTTAACCACATACATTCCCTTGCCCTCCAACCTGTCATCAGGATTTTACATTATAAAGTAATGTATTACTGTAAAGTATTTCTTTACATGGTGGTGTGGACTTGTCAGTAGATACAAAAAATCATCCAGTTTACCTCAGTTTCTAGAAGTAAACTAACAGTTTTGCTCAACTAAAATCTCAGATAATCTCAACCAGCTGAAAATGACAGCAGTTGTCTAGATCACAGCAGCAATATACCCACTCACCAACTTCAAGGTGGTGCAAAGAGTGCTTAATTGAGGAATGTAAAAACAAGGAACGAAAAAGGCACCAGTTTCAAAGTAAATGAATAGTGAGAACCTTTGAAAACCAAACTTTAGTGACAGCCCCCACAGATAGCACAGCTATTTTCTCAATACATGTAAAATTTGACTATGGAAAGAAAGATAAGGAGCAAGGGAACAGTGTGTGTTTTAAAACACGTGTACACTGCTTGGTGTATTCAACTTTTGCCTTCCTATTGCTAAAATATCATTTTTTTAAGTCCATAAGATTTCAGATAGTGTGCAAAATGTTTATATATTACCAAGGTCTCCCTTTAAAAGGTTTATACTTTTACTTTATGACCTGTCCTTGATTTGACACTTCCGCTCATCAGAAAGGGATTTATAAAATAATCCTGAAGGTGAGGAACAGACATCTGTCAGGGACTGGCTGAGTTTCACTTTGCGAAATTTAAGAAGGGAAAGAAATCCTGTTAAGCTCTCTTTAGTCACCAATAGACATCAAAGGTAATAATTAAAGAAGACAGACGTCATAAAAATAAATTTATGTAGTTCTTTATAATGCACAAGTACTCTAGTGTGTAAAACATCTATTAGAGTGAAAGAAAATACAACATTCCAAATGAGCAAAAATCTGTTTTGTTTGAGGTTTTTTGCCTACTTGAGTAACATTTAAAAAAAAAAAAAAAAAAACAAAACCAACAAGTTTAAACTAAAGTCTTTCAAAACCTTTGCCATCTGTGGGTACATGAACTATGGATGACCCCGAATGATTTGCACTCTGCTCAGAATCCCTTAGAAAGCACGGGAAAAAGTATCATTAAGAATGACTGATGACTGCCAGTCATGGTTGACCTCACCCAAGCTTTGGTCTCTGCCTCAGTAATAAGCTGTCCTTTATTAGCACCAACACTCCATAAAAGGGGTGTGTTTAGTCACAGGATAGTGGCCTTCTAATGCTCATTGCTTCTCCCTGAAAGATTGATTAGTGCTCATTTTTACTGCCTTCACAGTATATACAGTGACAGTGCTGCAGAGTGTCAGGGCCTGCAATATTGATGATAAGTACAACTACAAACTAGAGGTTTGGAAAAGGCAGAGGACTGGGAGTTCACTCTTCTTTTCAACTGGAAAATGCTACCAAAACAAAAAGGACAAAACACAAGCTTACACATGAGCTACCGATATTCTGCTGAAGATAAACTGAAGCTAGGGAAATCCCTCTCCCTGAATGAAGGTCGTTTAAAATTCAAAACTTAACAGCAAAGATAGCTTTTTCATTTTGTTTTGAAAATGCACAGGCATTTTTCCTTTCACCTACCAGATGTTAAGGCAAAAAAAGATTACTCTGAAATATCATTCTTGTGTTTATTTTTTTATTTCAAAAAGGCTTTTAAGTAGTGAATTAGAGGGTAGGAAAAAACCCAATCTTTCATAAGCACAGAAAGTGAATGCCCCTGATTTGAAAGCTACTGCAGTGTCCCTTTGCAGTGGCAGGTGCCTCTCTGAGAGTAAAAAAAGAAAAGAAACGTGAAAAAAACATGTTGGCTATGTATCTTTTGTACAAACCTGTCTGCCTTAACAGGACTCCTCTGCAGCTTTTACTCTTAAATTTGAAGTCAGTGGGACCTATGCTAATTCCTTCGGTGAAATTAAGATCTGGAGTATAAGCTCGCACCATCGGAGAAAAAAAAAACCTTCATGGCAGAACCATGTAACGTAGTATGCAATTGTATGCAGTGCAAAGCATATTTAAAATAGAGGAAGACCTAGATGTGGTTCTTGCAAAGCCTCAGCACTGCAGTGATGAAACAGCAGGTAAGAATTCATGAACTTTTTCAAATTAAGAAATTCCAACCGGAATACATTACTTGGAAGAGCCATGCCCCAACTTGATTTGATTTTAAAAGTAGAACAGAATTGAAAAAAGTCTTTAAAATTGGTGTTTTAACCAGACACTTTATAGCATATGAGGCCAACTCAAAGTTATACTGTAGTAGTTTAATATGGAACAACTTGTCCATATGGCTCTTCCTGAGAACGAGTCATTTCACATGTTACAGCAAGATACAACTGAAAAAAGGCATGTTTCACTGTTACTTGTATATAGCCAGGAACATAAGCACAACAACCTCATACCAAAAATTATTACAGCCAGAGTTTACTTCATTAATAATAGGATGCCCTACGCTGTGACACATTCTGTACTTTGAAATAAATATTAGTCACAATAGTTAGGTTTTAAATTCATATACTTTAAAGCTGAGCTGTAACTATGACACTTGCAGTAGTGATGATTTGCCAATAAGGCCTATTAACCATTTCGCAAAGAGCTCCTTCTTTTATTCAGTCTGTTGTACTATCTTCACAATATCTAGCTATAAATCATTTAAAGTCATTATTACTTAAAAAAAAAACAAAAAAAAAAAAACCCAAAACAAACAAACAGAAACTAACAAAAAAACAACCCACATGCCACAAACACTAGCACTTCAAAACTGGATGGGGGAAATTCACGTTCACACTTTTGCACTGAATTTTCATCTTTTGATTTCAGCACACAGTGGTTACTTACAACTAATAAATATTTTTTCTATTTTAAAATAATAATTAAAAAATCCTGCTATGTGACTACATTGTATGAGACATCATGGCCCAAGTGCTGTTCCATGAAAGTCAATGGCACGCTATTCCATATACTTCTTTTGGGCTTTGGATCGGGCCCAGTCTGGAAAGCATCCGTTCTTTTCATTCACTACATTTACCTTTCACTTTCTACATTTAAATAACGGGGGGGGGGGGGGGGGGGGGGGGGGGGGGCAAAAGCTGAATATGAAACCAGTATTTTTAAATAAGAAAAAATTGCTTTAAAATAAAATTAATTACAACTGTGGCTTATATAGAAAAGCAAAAATATTACTACTGCAAATCTAGACATTCACACAGTTCCCAGTTCTTTAGGTGGTTAAAACTGGCCCTGCTGCAGAGAGGAAAACGCAGACAACGATAAGCAGCACTGTGACTATTAGCTTAGAGGGATCCTACTTGGCTATTTTCCTGCAGCATGCACTGCAATCACAATAATAAAGAAATCCTGTATTCCACCCTAATTCACCGAGAAATAGAAATGCTGGAAATCTAAACTAATTAAGTCAATTCTAGGTTTTTCAGAATGGAAAGGAAGCTTCTTTTTCACATTAGCTTTGAATTTCACAGAGATACAATAGCCATGGAAGAAAAAAAATGTCCATCAACTAAAATAAACTGCTTAGTGCTGCAGCAGTGTGGTGAACAAACAAGAGCAAACCAAGAAATGAAACACTGGGAGAAATAAACATGAAAACAAAATAAAGGTTAAATATGCAGTTTGGGTAACAGGCCTCCTCCAAGAATTAGAAAGGGGGTTTATCTAAGTTATGGCCTGATCATTCTTTTTTTTTTTTTTTTTTTTTTTTTAATCTTGCATTTGTCGAAATACTGAATCTATAATCAGTTAAACGGAGCTAAGCGTAAGCTGTTGGTTAACAAGTACACTAAGCTAGAAGGATTTCCAAGCAGGTGCTCTACTGATGGAGCCCTAAACCAATGACTAAACTCAAAATTGCACTAATACACCACACGCAGATCTGAAGAGTGATAATTAGAAGCCTTGTTTCCATTATTGACTAGTGTTAATTTACAACACAAAATTAATATAGTCAATCAACAACATGAAAATGCATATATAAAGGGAGGGTGCAGTCAGAATGCATACCTTGCACATTCGACACATTATCGAAAATAGCACACAAAATCCAAAGTATTGGTGGCGGTTATTTGAGAGGTGAATTTTGCATCACAAAAATCTGCCATCTTCAGTTCAAATATCTTGTCTACATGGATAAGGATCAGCTGACAAGCACATGTCTGAATGTTCGAATAAGAAATTAGCATCGTCATATACTAGCAAGCTGGTTTTTTTCAGAATTCTTCAAAATTAATCTGTTGTCACTTTTTAAGCCCAACTGCTGCTATGATAAAAAATTCCTTAAAATTAAACACCAGTTATTTAAATGGCTGAACAAGACAACTGCCCATATTTATTCTTTCAAGCATATTTCCATACTTACAGTATATTTGGAATACCTGAAAGAATAACATTTCCATACAAAGTCCAAGTATGGAACA